>NC_051447.1:8924984-8953483 GCF_001649575.2 Kryptolebias marmoratus | reverse complement strand
TTTTTTTTTTTTTTTAAACGTTCCGTTGCTGAATCTTTCCATATCTTGTGACACATTAACACAACTACTGAACAGCCAAGCTGAGAGCCGAGGTAATGGTGCATTTGACACATATTGAGCTAAAATGGGGTCTGGTAGTATCTAAAAGTAACAAGTTACAGGATGGCAGGTGCTATGCAACCCTTCAAGGAATGCAACATTCTGACACTTGGAAGCTGCCCTCAAACACTGACTTTGTACAATAATGATTGCCTGAAAGCTGCATGAAACGTCTAGATCTGTAGTTCGTGCAAGTGTAATAAAACTACTTGAGATAATTTTACGTAACGCCCCATTTTCCATATAAGATTTATGTAGCTCCTACCTTGTTGCTATATGTTTAAATACGTATTGCTTTCATACGTCCAGCTGTAATTAGCTAGTTCACGCACAAAATAAAGGTCATGTGACACCATGGTTTTGCGCAGGAGAGAAGATAAGGACTTAAAGCTCCACACCCTCAGTACGCAGACTTGGTCCAAAAATGCAACATAGCAGCTTCTGTAAACCGGGTCTTGCCGGCTTCAATTCCCAACTCGGTCTATAATATATACAGTCCTTGGTTTCAATGTATCTGCATTACTTTAAGTCTGTATAAGGTTTACAACTGGTCAGAACCATGCAAACTTTCCTAGAGAAGGGGTTTTCAAAAAAAAAAAGGTTGAGTGAATTCTCACCAGGAATCTTTCTCAATACAAGTGTCCACGAGTTTCTTGATTTTTTTTTTTTCTGTTTTGCCATGATCTTCTTTGTCCGTTGTGTCCTTGGCACCTTTTAATTTTTTAATTTTAATATGAGAGACATGTACTACAGCGTGCACAGTCAGCACTCAGGGTTACACACTCTTCTCTCTGGGGGGGGGGAATCAAGATATGATGGAGTTTACAAAAAGCTTTGAGGTTAGAGCAGATCCAGAACTCTGTGTTTGTTTCTGTCTTTTGGAGCACTTTCCGGAGACAAAAACTTCAGTTACTTTTGTATGCAACGTCCTCAACACAAATTCAACACTGGCTCTAATTTTTTCCCCTAAAAGACCATTTTTGTGCAAGACTTTGAATAAGTAGATTACTGTTTTTGTGCAGGGTTTATGTGATTTGTTTTTGTTGTTTATATAATATGCTGTGGTGCCCCCAAGTGGTCAAAAAAATAATATTATGGGAAAAAGAATGGTTGGTATACAGTATATATATATATATATATATATATATATATATATATATATATATATATATATGTATATATATATATATAGTTAAATGGGTAGGAGCTTGTCATGGAGAGACTATGATGTCAAATAGCAGCTCTGCATAAAAGGGCATCAGAAAAGTCTGAAATCATTTCGCAACTCAGATGACTCAGCCACCAGCAGACAGAGACGTCCATTGTGTGTGGAGCCGTTTATATAAGGACACACACTTACCCATGCACCAATCACTGAGGTGAACTCTCACAGGACTGCTTGTGAGCTCAGCTGCAAAACTGTACAAGCCGGAGGGAGAATAACTTGTCACCTGCGACATGGATTAAGACTGACTAATTATCGCCGTGACTATTTTATGCTAATATGTGCCTCCCCCTTGTGTGCTCAACACAGTAAATGAAAAAAAAACTAATTTTTGCTTTTAATGAAGAAAAATGACTAACTTGTGGCTGCACAGCTTGCTAGACAAACACAGTGACTGGGGCGTCCATTGGGCAACATGGCTCCTACCTTTCCAAACGAGCTCTCAGTCACAGGTAATCAATAATCGTCAGCCCAAGAGAGGGAGAGCAGTTTCCAAACTCTGCACTGTTCTGCCAAGTTCCTCAGTGCCACAGCTTAAGATTAATCTAGTGTTTTGTGCCAACAAGTCCACAAACAAATTATTTAACTGGCCTGCTTTCCAGCTGAATTGTAAAAAAGGCAAAACATTAAAGAAATACACATTTGTAAGCAGTCAGCTCCGTATGGAACAACATCGATCAAGATTGATTACAAAAGCAGCTTATGCATAAAATTTAATAGGATCATGTGTGCAATTTTTCTAAGACCATTTGAACTGCTTGATAGCTGATTGAACTCCTTTGAATAACTTGACACAATAACATTTAGTTGTATGTGTGACATTTCAAAGTTAGTACAATCAAGCTGCAAAGTTTTGACATGACCAGTATGATGTGGCAACATGCTGCAAATTATGCTATCATTGCTAGTGGATTAGATATATAAAGAAGTGATCAGCCATGTATCCTAAAATGGCACTGAAACGCAGGGCAAAAAAAAAAAGAGATGGAGGCATTACTTTCAACACAGCGTAATAATATTTCCTTTTGTATTGATTCTAAAAGGAAACTGTCACAGTTCAGTAGATTTTTGTACAATATCAACTGGTTGGAGAAGTGCTTAACTCTGCTAAAATGCTACAAGTAAAAAATTGTCTCAAATTTTGTGAAAAAATGCCAATAAAGAAGGCCTCAGATTAAGCTGGAAGGATCCAAACAGAAACATTTGAATCCCCCGACCAGTCTGAGAGACCTTTGAAGTCATGTAGACTTACAACCTTTATTTAATGAGACAAAGAATTTTATTAAAGCTTTTTTTTTTTAAACTCATAATTTCATCAGGACCTTTACAAACAGAATAATAAGTGGAGATAAACAGACAAAAAACAGTTTCAAAGTGGAGAAAACACTTCTGTCCCATTACACAAAACAGTACAACCCTAACAAATATAAACAATACTTCACCCTTCTGAGAACTGGCTAAAAGAAAGCACACATTTCAAATTGTTTGCTTATTTTCACTTACTAAAGACCAAATTATATATATATATATATAAAGCAAAAGGTTGTGAGCTTGGGTTGTGAAGTAGCTTTAGAGATGAAAAAACACTGAAAATGAAATAATCTGTATTATGATTGCAACGGTGCTTAAATCATCTTTAAGTCAATAAATTTATTGGTGTCAATGGATTTTTTTTAGATGCATTTTTTTTCCTTCTGAAGCCGTCTTGATTGTCTAATTTTAGAAAAAACAACCTACAAAAAGATGTTAAACCAAAGATAAAAACAAAAAGTGTTCAAACAAATTGCCTCCATACTAGATGTTTATTTTTTAACCACTGGGCGACTCTTTGACTCTGGCCTGATTTCTGGAAAACTTTTAAATTAAAAAGTTTGTCCATGTTCCTTCCAGAAGCAGAGATAAAAACCCCTCAACATGTGACCTGCTCTGCAGACTTAATAGAAGTTGTCTGAAAGGTGAATGTGCTCAGCTTAGCAGTATACAAAGAGGTAATTGAAAATGATGAAATGTCAAATAGAATCAAGGACATATACATATATAAGATAAAACGGCATATTGCCTTTGTTACATTTAACCAAACCTTGTTTACTTCTATCTCATTTCACAGCTGTTCACGCTGCAGCTTCCGAAACTGATTAATCTGCGCTTCGTTTGAAATTTAATTTACAAAAGCAATGTTTACCGCACACAGACACACCTGAAGGCTACATGGTACTTCCAGACTGAATCGTGGGTCACTTTGTAGTGCCACAGAAGCATTTAGGGATCAAACATTCTCAGTGAAAACAAAGGTTTCATGTTTTTTAATATGATCATATACTGGAAGGGTTTAACTTTACAAACATCTGCTCTACCAGGTTTTAACTGTTCAAACTCTTTCAAATGACCAGATTTGAACAACTTCTTTTTTAATGCACCATATCCAGCCATTTGTCTATAACTACACAAGTGAATATCTGGGGTCAACGCAAGGGGTTCACTGGTGTGCAAAAGAGCATTTAGACCAGCGGACCACGATCCTCACTCTACCATCTTTGGTAGACTTGGATGGAACATTTCTGTCCTTTAAATACCAACAACTAAAGTTAGACCAGTTGTTGGCTCTTGCTCAAAGATGTCAATATACATTAGAAATGTTTTGATCGTCCCCTTTTTGGTGATGTAACCATGAAGAAGAGCTTAAACTTAGCACAGAAAATGGGAAATATGTGATTGATTGTTTCTTTGTCGTAACAATACTTCTTGAGAATAAATCTTATACTGTTGAGTATGTGGGACGCCCCAAAAAAACAAAAAACAGCTAAATTTATCTTCAAATGCCAAACTGGTTATTCTGCAATTGACTCCTGTTTTGAGCTTCTGGTTCCCCAGGTGTTGACAACCAGTTGCCTGATTGGCACCTGATTGTCAGCACCTTTGGAGCAACCAGTGGCAATCCTATATCGCTACAATCTGGGACCAAACTCTAACCTCCAAGGTGACAGCTCTCACCCCCACAGAGCGGGGTTTATCGGGGACTACCTCTAGAATTTGGGGTTGGAGAGGATGGAATGGCCTGCCTGCAGCCCTGACTTCAACCCTATTCAACACCTGTGAGATCAGCTTGGACGTGATGTTTGGTCAAGTGTGATCAACCCACATCCATTGGCTGATTTGCAATAAATGCTAGAATGGGATGCCATCCCACAGCAGTGTGTGACGAAACTGGTGAGCAGCACAAGGAGGCGGTGCCAGGCGGCTGCGGCTGTATATGGTTCTTCCACATGCCGCTGAGGCCCCTGTTTGTTCAATTAATCAACTGCCAATATGTCTTGTTTCTTGAGGCGATCATCAAATTAAATAAACACCAAACAAGAGTCAATAGCAGACTAAGCAGTTTGGCATTGGCAGAGATTTGGCAGGTTTTTCATGGGGGCAAGCCCCCCATACTCAACTCTGCTGCTCAACCCACAAATGCATTGTTTTAAACAAGTGGTGCCATTTTAGGGGAAATAAACAGACTTCCCAGCAGTATAAGATTTATCGCCAAGAAGCAGCTTATCAGCTTATCTCGCTTGAGCAACGTGGAAACAAAAAGGTAAATTTGGATCTTAAATAGTGTAGCTACACCAGGTGAGAAAGTTTGGCTCAAAAACAGACTAACAGAAAAACAATCCCATAAATGCACTTATGACATTTAAAAGCTGGTAGTTGCAAATAAGGCTCACCAAACATTAGCACTGAGGCAAAATAAGATTTCGCTGACATTTCTCTACCATTTGTCGTGTAGATTTTGTTCCGATCACATTTTGATACCAGGTCAAGCTGCCCTGATGATTCAAATCTCTGACTGACAAAAGCTGGTACCTTGTGTAACAACTGTGCTGATGAGCAATTGTGACTTAAAATCGTGTCCTCATCTTTACAGCAGACATTTTCTGCTGTCCCACAATGGCATTTTTTGCCCCAAATAAATTCTTAAAATCACATTTCTGTTTATCACATTAATTTAGTCACATTACTATTTGTTTAAAAAAAACAGGTTTATTCTCACAGTGTGACTATGACTATAAAACAATTTGTAGATATCATTATAAAAGTATGCTAGCAAGAAAAGGCAGAAAAACATTCCGGTTCACAAAATTGTCTGCATTTCACACACATATTAATCCACAAATATGAATGCCACTGCAAGAATATCAATCATGCTGACCAGAGGTTCCTTTTGGTTAAAATGTGACAAATTTAATCCCTAAAACCTGATATTTTTCTTTTTGTTGTTATAGAACTTCTGGCACAGAGAGCTCCCAAAACAGTAGCTTTCCCTTTAACATGGGGTCATTCTTTTCTGGTATCTTTGACAGCTCAGCACCACAGAGGAGCTCCGAGTCTTCTCTCTTCTCCTTCAGGTTTTCCAGCTCACTAGTCACACGAAGGCCTCCTGTTCCCTCCTCCGGTTCTCCTGAGCTGGAGCTCCGCTGTAAACACTTTAGCTGTGCTGACTTTTGACAGTTTTAGTCAAACCACCAGATTGCCAACGTCTGCACTGCAATGTTGGTTGTAGGAACTTCATGTACAGATTTTGAGAGTAGTTACCATCCGACGTAAGAGCTCATGATATCACATGAGAGCTTCCATAACATTATCTTTTTAAGATTTGACTTAAACAGCTATCTCCTTTTTCTCACAATATATGACGATGATATTTTAAAACTCTGCCATTTAAGGCATTAAGCAATTCCTTCAAGGATTGTTAGGCTTTTGGTTTTCATCAATTTTTAATGCACACCTAATTTATGGTTTTAATTATATGAAATGGCATAATTGACACTTTCAGACAGAATTTTCCTCACAATATTCAAAGCATATCAAGCTAAATTACAATATATTCATACATAAGTGTCGGTCTTTAAAAAACTATTCCCATTTCTCGCATTTAAGTGTATACATGATTTATGTTGTTGATCTTTTTCTGTAAAGCTTTTGCAATTAGTTGTGGTTGGTGGGTTGAGGAAACAAGAATGTAGAGTAGTAGGTGACAGGCAAGGTTAAAGCTAAAACTGTATTTATTAACTGAAAACAAAAACTTGTCATGTTGGGTAGAGAAGGAGGCGAACCCGGAGCACAGACTCATGGCAAGAACTAAAGGAAAACTAATTTATTAAAAATAAAAGAACAAAACAAAAAGGGCAGCAAAACTAACATAGCAGAATCCAGGAACTGAAAAATGAGCAAACACGAGACAAGATGAGAGGAGCAACCAGACCGCACATTGGAGTGACAATGAACCAGCAGTGAGCGGAGGAAATGGCCGGGTTTTAAAAACAGAGGGTAATTAGGGGAAGTGGGCACAGGTGAGATGATTACAACTTGGATCAGGTGAAGATCGGCGTGGCAGGAAAACAAGAGACGGACTGAGGAGAAGTGAATGATGACACAAAACAAAGACACAAGGAACGAGAGCTGAACTAAGACGAGGCTAAACACAGGAACCAAATAACAGAAATGAAGAAACCATAAACTCAATACAAAACCCCCCCCAAACCCCCAGATCCTGACAGTGCTAGAAACCAGGATTGACTAAGAGGGTTACATACAAGCATCTGACAGAGCATGAATAGAAACTAGGAGCTTTTATCTGCTGGGAGGGCTGATTATCAAGTGGAAGCAGGTGAGTAGATTACAACCTGCTGATTGGATGAGTGTGACAGGTTAAGACAGAGTAAGAGGAGGGAAACTATGAGCAGAAACATGAAACCCAAAATCCCTAAAATGCCAGGATAAACACCACAAAAAACAGAATGAACTAGAATGCCTGATAAACCGAAACGACTGGCAGAAATAACTTATACAGAAACATACTCATACATACACTGAAAAAAATACAAGCATCTACAAAAAAACCTCTAATATTTTTTTTGCCTACTTTTCCTTTCTGGGTCCTGGGGAAGCTGGTGTCTTGTGTGAGAAGTGGGGGACACCCTGGTCAGGTTGCAAGTCCATCACAGGGTCACACAGAGACAAACAAGAATTCACTCTCTCACTCACATTTTATAGACAATTTCGAGTTACCAGTGACCCTAACATGCATGTTTTGGTCTCTGAGAGGAAATCAAAGTATCCAGAGAAAACCAACACATGCACAGGGAATAAAACATGTAAACTTCACACTAAAAGGCCCCAGTAGGGAGGAGAACCTGCGACCTTCTCGCTGTGAGGCCACAGCGCTAACCACTGCATCTCAGTACCCATAACCGACCAAACAACCTTAAACCATTACAGTTTTAGTATTGTTGACAATTCAGGGAATTGATAAAAACCTTTTTGACCTTAGATTATCAGTTATAATAATAAAGTGGTCTATTCATGATTTTAATAATGTTCATCGGTCTTGTCTGTTCATTGAGGTTATACAGCACATTTTGTTGTACTTATGCAATATCTGCCACACAAATACAACCATATCATTTGCCATTATTGTTGTTACTTCTGTCCTGGTTGGAGTCACAGGTTAGGCAGGTGGTGGGACCCACACGGTCTTCAAAATGTTGCATTGTGGCAGGGGTGGTCTTTCAAGATTTTTTCCACTTTGGAGCTTGATTTCAAAAAAATACCACGGAGGCTTCTAAAACAGTTTTTAAGTGAATGCAAGACTGAAATGATTGGGAAAAAAAAGCAGTCAGAAAACGCCATTCCTGCGTGGACGAACCTTAGAACATAATTTAAATTGGGTTAAGTATTCTGCCAAATCGCTTCAGGCACTGTAGGTTGTACAGTATTTTTTTTAGTATTTATAGAAATGAAAGCAAATAAAACCAAATGATGAAAAGCCTCAAAGTAATGATCAGAAAATTTAAACATGTGCTGCTATTTCTTCTTAAACACAAGACCACGCTCGTAAATGCTTTCTTCAACTGCTGCAATTACCCGCAAATTTCGTTCTTCTAGGGCGATGCTATCTCTTCATTTAGTCATCTCGAATTCTATTTTTAAAACACATATCCTGCTCCTCCCTTTAATGCCTCATGTTATCTCATCTTAAAACACTGAGCAGAGATCAACCTTTAAAGATTGAAGCCAGTCGATTTCCTTTGGTGGAGCTGCTGGCTTTTGAAGCACGGAGAGGGAAGTAAACTTTATCTATTTGCCGCACACTCCTCAAATTAAAAGATGAATGCCGGCACTGTCCTCTCTAAGAGGCGTTCACGCCCTCTCCGTTTCTTTCAAGTTTTGTTAAAGTTTTAAAATGACTTGACTTTGGAACAGTGGTAGGAAATGGCGTTGGTGATGGTGGTGTGGCTGCTGCTGATAAATGTGACTCATATAGTTCAAGTGTGACGTGAGACAGCTACATAATCACTATAAGGTTTTAATAAGAAAATCATAAGTATGGCAGATAGGAAAGATGACTGATCACAAATTAGCTTTAATAGCATGCTTACCATAATTGCATACGGTGACACACTATACTCCCCAGGGTACTGACACGTTCTCATCAGTGACATATTTGGACATTTTGCCTAATAACGGGGGTCAGGAGTGTAAACAGGCTCACATTTATCACATAATTTACCTTTAAACCTCGATTCAAGACTGTGTGGGCTTCCCACAAAGCCTCAAAATAAACTCAGAGCTTTACAAATATGTTGAAACTGAAACCTGTCCCTGCTGTTCAGCTTTGTCTTCCAGTAGTGAAGATGACAGCCAGATGGCAGGACGGCATTCATGTGAAGTTATTTCGGTAATGAAAAATTTCACTAAGACGGATGGTTTGGAAAACAGAATCTCATCCCTTCTGTTGGTGTAAAGACAGTAAAATAAAGTGAGTAAAAAGTTAATGAAACACCAGCGGAAAGTGGACAGATCCGTCTGGATTTTCTGGAGGCTCCACCCTAAGCATGGTAAATATTTTTACTCACAGTTCTTCTGGTTAACACTTAAGTGGTTATCTTTCCTAAATGGAGTATAATCTTTTAAATGGAAGCTCCAACTAGTCGACTGGTAATTTAGCTTTGTTTAAATGAGTTTCTCACTGATATTTTAACCAAGGCAGGTGAAGAGTTGAGGACCCTAAATGCAGACATGGTAGTAGGTTCCTCAATAATAAAAACAATCCTTTAAATCTCAACCTTAAGGGCACAACAGTGATCACATATCCAAAGAGGGAGATAATGAACATAAGGAACAGGTGTGCTGATTACAAATCAGGACCAGGTGTGAAAAGAAGCAAGAACTCAAGACAGACAAAGAAACTGGTTCAACAAAAAAATAAATAAAACAGGAAGTAAAGTGATTTAAAAGAGCAAGAAACCCTATTAAAAACAAAATCTAGACCTAAACCTGAAAAACCCAAAAGGAACCATAACAAACACCAAAACGTCTACATTTTTTTGAAAAACAAGTTTTAGTACCTGAGGGATTTCTGACACTAAGATCTAGGGAGCAACTTGCCCCTAGTACATCATGGAATATTGATCCCAGATGAAGGGCTACACTGAGTGTGAGTTTAGTGATCCAAGGACGAGAAGATAAGGGTGATTTATGTTTCCAAGCATTACCTCTATCCCTACTTACCTCTTTTCTCTTTCTCAACATTGCATAAAATAATTAGGACACTCTTATCCCTTGGTTGGAATTTACAGATTGTAGAGGTTTAGCCATATCTAAAAGAAAATAAATCCATCTATTCATTCATTTATTTTCCTTACTCACTTTTTTCTTTTGGGGATCTGGTACATGACTCCATCGATCATTGGTCGAAGGTCTGGGTACACCCGGGAAAGGTTGCAAGTCCATCACAGGGTCGTAGATAAACCCTAATTCAGTGGTTCCCAAACTTTTCAGCTTCAGACCCATAAAATAACACTGACTAAGGCGTGTGACCCCATCTCTTAGCTGTTTAAACATCCAAAAATGCTAATGACTCTATTAAATAAGGGCATAATGACAACACAGTCTTAATACCCATTATGCTATTTTTAAAATCAACTTACAAATTTGTATTTCAAGTTTTTGTAACGAATATGGTGCAAACATAGCATAAAAACAAAGTTTTTTTTAATTGTAAATTGATATCTGGAGATTATCTGAGGACCCTTACTTGGTGTTGATTGACCCACACTGGGGTCCCGACCCCAACTTTGGGAATCATTGCCCTAAATAATCAAAATACCTTACTTCTCAGTAAAAATCCATGCACTAAATAAGAAAGCCATATGATTCCACATTGCATAATTTCCCCAAAACATAATTTACTTCTAAAACTCAACATGTTCAGAAATTCAACATTTTTTCTAAAATATTTGTCTGAGGTTGACTTGACAGTTTTTTTTCCCCTCCAGAATGCAGTGAACCCAAAAAGGAACAACTCACTTCACAGCCTAAAGCTAGCTGCAGTCGTTGGTGAGCCAACATCTGGCGCATGAAATGAACATTAGAAAAACAATGGGATTGATGTATTGCGCAATTTCATGACAGCAAAAGTGTTATTGATTCCTTGTAAACAAACTGCAAAGCAACATCATGTCAGGATTAGCAGTACATATGGTATTTTTTCCATTATGAACACAATTAGAGCATGTTAAATGGACCGTGAAGAACATATTGCACTGGTACCAAAAATATCACAGTATTTTATATACATTTACTTCCATTTTTAAGCCCCTGTTACATGAACTAAAGCTTTAGGCAGGCAACAGTTTATACTAAAGCCAGAACTCATTACAGAAAAAAAAAATATGGGGCAGAACTTTTAAAGCTGGAGACTCCCCAGGGGGTCTCCAGACTCTTTCAAGGCAAGCTCAGAGGATGAAAGTGAGGCAATATTACTTTAGTCATTATGACATTAGGTATCAAAAAGGAGATCAGAACAAAATAGATGTGTTTGATTTGGAAAAATAAAAGATCAGAGATTCAGTAACTTTGGTGAATTTTCCTTTTTTTTTGCCTTACTGACAAAGAGTCAGACACCAATAAACATATTTCATTATTTTATCTACTATCCTGCTCAGCATTATTGACAGCCTTGAATTCTAAGAACTACTTTGAAAATGCACCAGTTGAGTGAATATTTTAGTAAAATATGAAGACATTAACTAAAAGAAAACACGTTTACAGAGTGACAGAAAAACAAGAAACGATACTTTAAATTCCCTTTTGGTCAAATACAACACAAATAATACTCATTTAGGCTAAAATGTTTGGGCTCATATCACAATTGACCAATGAAAAACTGCTTTTATTAATGGCAAAACAGGGCAGAATTCCTGGGTAAAGCTGTCTGAGAATACCTAGTGGTATAATTGTATAAGGCAGGAGTGTCCAATCCTGGTCCTGGAGAGCCACTATCCTGCAGTTTTTACTTGTTTCTCTGCTCCAACACACCTGATTTAAATCAATGGGTGATTAACAGGCTTCTGCAGAACATGAAGAGGTAATTTAACCACTGAATCAGGTGTGTTGGAGCAGGGAAACAAGTAAACCATGCAGGATAGTGGCCCTCTAGGACCAGGGTTGGACACGTATAAGGTGATAAAATGGAGCTATGCAAAGAAAAACAACACATGCCATTCAACATGGTGGAGATTTTATCTAAATGTAGGCCGTTTAAAAATAACTTAACAAATTTGAAGATTACCAAGACTTTTATTCAGAAACAAGAGAAAATCTTATGCCAGGCCAACAACCAGAAACACATATGCAACAACTCAAAGGAATTATGGAAAATATAATATACTTTGTTTTCAACCAGCCACCGGTGAGTCCTAAACTAAATCCCTCTGTAAGCCTTCGGAGAATACATAATCAGGAAGTGTGACAAAAATGACCACTAAAAGAGCAAAAAGTTGAAAATAAATAAATAAAGAAGGGCATTTGCACTATTATCACTTTGCACAACCACTTGAGCGAGTAAACACTTCACTCTCTCTTTGAGTCTGATGTAATTTCAGAACAATGGAATTAGAGCTCCTTCTAATTTCAGTACGCTCTCCCGGATAAAATATAAAAGCCCAAACAAGCCTAATCACTTTCACTGAGAAGCCTTTGCTGATGGGCTGAACACAAATGCCTGCAACCAGTAGCGACTGCAGCCAGGTTCAACTCTGACAAAACAGGGAGATTTTTAGGACTTAGATATGACTTTGGGGGCGGGAGATCTGTAATTGGCTGCGTTCTGTCTGACAGCTTTGAGTGGAAGTCCCTTGGGTATCAGTATAGATGAATCTTCCTGATTTGAGCCTGAGACTTCTCTACCTTTCCTGAAGTCTAATGGCCTTATCTGTGAAGTAGCTTTAAAAGTCGGCGATATGGTCTATCTTCAGGATGGGATATGAAGAAGATAACGAGGTATGAGGATGGTGGCGAACAATGAAGTGGTGTTTGCGGAGTGCTGTGGCGGCTCCCCTGGGAAATTCATATGCAGCTCTGCTTTCCCAACAGACGACGACGGGGAATTACAAGTGCTGATTTTGTCTTCGCCGAACTGAGAATGAGAGATGCGCAGTTTTGATTGGCTTGCATTTGCAACTTGCACTGCGCAACTTGCTTGACTTGCAACGTCGCACAAAAGCCAAATTAACCCCAAACTCAGGCAGACTTCCCATATGCAGCTGCAGGGGATTTCTGATCAGTAAGCCCCGGTAATAATCCCTCTCTCTGATTTCCATAATGAGTCAGCCGCCAGCTAAATTGTGCTATTATAGTCAATTAATCTTGCAGGGCAGGATTTTCATCCAGTGCTGGAATTCAGTGTCACTGATGTACAAACAACATCCTCACAGAGGCATTAAACCCTTATGACATCTCTGCAAAACTGACATTTACTGTATGTAATGAGGTGGAACATAAAGGGGTTTGTTTAGGGCTGGGCTACAGAATGCACATCTTTTGCCAGAAAATAGTCACTTTTAGTTTCTCAAAGAGTTCACTATGCTTCAAACAAGTTCAACCATTAAAGTTCCATTCAAGGATGTCTAAGGGCCCATTTTTTTACCTTTTCCAAATGGTCAAACCGAATCATGAAAGCCCCACTCTCACATAAAGGGGAATGACAAATTATACAAAGGTGAAAAACTGTGGCCCAGACTGAGTATCCCTTCAGACATTATTGCCACTGCACTTGCGGCAGATTTTAAAGTTTTAATCTTGCACTCTAACCTGCATCGGGAAATGTGTGGAGCCAGCGATGATCAGATTGTTGGTTTTTGAAAAAAGGTGCAAAAGTTGGAGACTTGAATGGTCAAAAGATAAAAGCACTGCTGTCTTAACGAAAAGCTTTGGACACAAACATCTTGAAGTGAAACAGCCAAGTTTGAAAAAAAAAACAAAACATGGAAAGCAAGTTGCAAATTTGGATTGTGATTTGCAACCATACTTGAATGTGGATCTGAGCTTTATTATGGTTGAAGAATTGGATCTCAGTGTGTCTGGTTTGTATAATCAAGTGACACAATTTCATTTCTGGATCAATATTCACCTGTTCATCAAGAAAAATTAATCCATAACTTGTTTTGTGATATTTTTCATATGTAAATTTGAAAATAAATCCCCTTAAACCTAAAGGTAAAGTTATCTTTTTAGTCTTTCTAGTCTTCAACTAGCTTTCAAACTCTAAGAGTGACAAGCATAGACTAAGTTATGGTTAACTTCTAATACTTTTAGTTTGTTTGTTAGAATTGCATAAACAGGGGACTTTCCAAAACGCCTCTAAACAAGGGGACTCGATTCCTTGCGTGAGTTTCAGGGCCTTGTACTTGTGTCGCTGGAATTTTGAACCTGTTCTGAAATGTCTCGCAACAAATTTTGTTTGAAAATATTGTCACAGGGCTTCTCAAATCGTTCTCAGTTTAGTTTCTGTGAGTCTGAAAGTACGAGAAATGCTAGACAGGTTTGGTGACCAATGAAACCAAACTGTGACCGATTGAAAACAAAACAAAACAAAAAAGAATAAACTGCGTTCAAATTAGGACATAATTAAAACACTTTTTGGCCACATTGCATTTGCAGAAAAACATACAAACAAAACTTGATTCCAGGTGAGAATTTGTGTTGTTTTTCCTCACTATTATGTGTCTCTAACTTGCCACATTGACATACGCTGAACTCATACACTGATCTGGAGGACTTTGATTTCAGAGTTTGACATTAAATTATCTGCATGAAGCACCATTCATTCACTGACTCTTTTCCTGATTCCCAAATAGAAAAAGCAAATTAAACCGGGATTCAGGCTGTCAGGCACATGCCTTGAATGTTGATGCCTGAAAATGTTGAATAAACATCAAATTATAAAATAATCATAATAATAAAACACAGTTGGTGTACCACATTTAGATGATCCAAACGCTGGCATTTAAAACATTAGTCTTAACTACTAAACAATGATTATCCAGTGACATAATTTAAGCATTTATTCCACCAATCTGAACTAAAGATCACTCCTTTTAGACCAGGTTTTAATTAAGAGCTTTCTCAATTATGAGCAGCAGGAACATACTAAATATGTTCATAATCCTGGGTGTTTATTTTTTGCCACTTTAATGTTTTAATGTTTGGCGAGAGCGTAGAGTGTGCCATTCGATTAAAAAAGGAATTTTTCTGCAGTTGTATATAAAAAAAACCCTCTAAACCTCTTGAATACAGAGTTAAATGTTTAAGAACTTTCTGTGCTGGGCCTAAACGTAAAGCATGTATCATTTATACAACGGAAACCCAAAACTGAACCCAATATATGCTGAGTGTGAAGCAGCCAATGAGGTAGTTAATGACCTAACTGGTGGCAGGTGTGGTAATTAACAAACAGAACCAGGTGTTGGGGAAATCAGGAAGCACAATATGTGCAAAAGGGTATGCTGGCCAAAGCAACACTAACTAGCATTGTTGTTTTTTAAAAAAAAAACCAAATCAAAACAGCAACAAAAAATAAAAATTAAAAACAAATGACGCCTAGATGAAGATAAAAAAAGTGCAAAATAAATATTTGGGATTTCAGCACAGAAAAAAATTTAATACCCAGGTCAAATGTGAATAAACTGCAACCTACAAAAAGGTCCTTAAAATAAAATACACAATTTAATAACATAATATATATATATATATATATGCTGAAAGCAAAATGTATTATGGTAACAAAGACAGGAGGAATGTTGCTGAGGAAGATTGTGCTCTCATTAAAATGACCTCACACGTAGGTTTATTAAGTCTGTGTGGCTGGCATTAAACTCACCAGATTTCCTAAATCTCACAGTTTGCGGTTCTCACTTATCATTCCACTTTTGTATTTCTTCAGCACCAGGGGGATTGTAAACAAGGCGGTTGTAATGACGTTTGTAATGGGAAAACTTTGAAACCGAGAAGTTGCAAAGCCACAAATACGTAAGCTCAAAAGCACGCTCTTTCACAAGGTGGAAATCCGATTAACGGGTAAATGGATGGCCCATAACCTGATAAACAGAGTGTCAGATCTTGCTGCACCAAGCCTTACTCAACTTCCTCTTTGTCCACCAAAACAGACAACTGACACCCTGGTTGTTAACCCCAGACAGGCCATGATGAACAGCAATCTGCTGACGGTTTAATTACCTGATCAATGCTGTGACTTACAGCCTGCCAGGACGATTCGCTGCCATCTTCACTGATTAAGCTGCTCTCTGCCACTCCGTGCAAAGTTGTAAAAGTCTTAATAAAGGAACCGTGCGAGATGTCGCGCGCATTTTACAATAATTCCACAGAAGACGTTTGTTGTGTTTGTTAGCTGCACAGAAGTCTGCCTAATGACATTACGCAGTGTATCAGTGTCTGAAGGACATTAATGTACTGCTCTTAATGAGGCAGCACTCCGCCACCGAGGCCACAACGGTCCTTGATGATTAAGCTCCTCAAAGTTCTCTGTCATTCTGCTGCATGTCATTAAGAGAGTTCGCTCTCTGCTGCTGAGGTTTTCTTTGTGGTGGAGCAATTTCTTCGTGTCCTTTTCACACTGCAAGGCCACACAGATCAGAAATCCCCCCCCCTTAAAGCAGAAGAAATGACTATGCACTTCTGTTAAACAATAAAGACTTTCAGCAAGCTTGTCCCTGTTCCACAGTCCTCAATGACACACTGTAAGACAAAGGCTGGAGACGAACCATCATCAGATAAGAGGAGATATGTTCATACTGCAAGGCAGCACAGCAGAGGGTATTAGTCAAAGGGGGGAGTAACAATATTAGCCCTGCCATTACAGCCTCCCGCTCAACCACAAGAGCTCCCTGCACTATTAGTCACTCACTTCTCTCTATCACTGTGCCGCAGCCAGACAAACAGTGCCTTGAGAAAATAAATGAATCAATGGAAAAAACAAAGATCTTTCAAAGATTTCTCAGCACCACAGGCTACAAAAGCTGCTCACACTCCGTCTGAACACCGCTGAGGGTACGGTGTCCTCGTTCATTGTGACTAAGAGAGATGGCTGATAGAAGTCCTTCTCGAGTCTTTGTGGAACAGCAACTTGGCCGGGAAAGTTCTGAAAACAATTGCCAAACACTCTAAGTGGACACTTTTTAAAAAGTTGCATTAATTGGCTTTTGAAAAAGTGGGAACTCCGAAAGCGGAGCCATCTCACCAACTGTCCGCTGCTCGGCAGATCATGAAGGGTGTTCACAAGTCGAAAGCTGAGCAAATGGGAAAACTGAGACCGAACTGTCAAGTTAAACAGAGATTTTTCCACAACAGGTGGCTGGAAAACTTTTACATTCTTCTTCTTTCTGTATTTCTTTAAATGCCTAAAGGTTTGCACTCATTTATATATCAAAGAAAATACAGTTCCTGGAAACTCCAGTTCCTTGAATGACTGCTCGAGGTTTTTAAAAATAATACCATTATCTTACTGTAGAAATGGACATCCTTACTGCTTAATTTTGGTTTGTAGAGTTAATCTGAGTCTTTGCCTCGAATGAAGGAATTCAAGTATCTTAGAGTCTTATTCATGGGTGATTGTAGGATGGAGTGGGAAATGGGTTAAAGGATCACATCTGATTAGGATATCTTCTGGGTGCCTCCTTTTGGAGGGTTTTCCAGGCACATCTCATTGGGCTATCCTAGGGCAGACCAAGAACTCATGGGAGGAATTATGTATCCTCTCTGGGAATGCCTTGGGTGGCCCGATTGTCACTACAACTAATCAACCTTAGCCAACACAAAAGTGGCTATAACTTAGTCAATTTTACCTTTACTGAGCTAAAATTTGATGTTTTAGTACCTGTGAGTCATTCACAACACATACTCCAAGCACAATCAGATGATGCAAGATCTAAGAATATCACCAGACATCATGTATTTTCAAGATTTGTCCAAAATGGCTATAACTCTCTCATCTCTCAACATAAGACTATCTTAGTGTAAAACTCTCCTTGCCATTTTAACATCAAGTATAATACCAATTTAACTCTGAAAATATTGTAGCCAATGTTTGCGTTAAACAAAGCTTGACCTCTAAGTGATCCAGTGTCGAAACATATCTCGGTGTACATTGGATCAGCATATTGATAAAAATATATCCATCTGGAAGAGACTGTCTCGCACTAATTGCATTAACCAGTCGGCCTAAGCAGGTAGCGCAAAGGTTACAGAGCATCACCGGAATGACAATTACCTGCAACTGTGAAGAGTGTGAGCTGAATCTGCGAACAGAGTTAATGAGCCGAGGAAAGGAGCACCATACAGCACAGCGCAGCGGGCTGAAGGAATCGTTCCTCGGGCTTTTCTGATGCAGCTCACAAGTTTTTCCTGTGAACAGCTGGCTGCATGTTTGTTCATGGGTTTTTGTTTGTTTTGTTTGTAATCATTCAAACCGAAATCTTGTGTTAAAACTAATTTTTCACACAGACACCTAATCTCTTTCGTCTATAAAAAAGCCAAAGTTTGACAGACATGACATAGTGTTTTAGCAGCAACACTGGGGTTCCCAGGGAGCTTTTAGATAAAAACTCAGATGGATCAACTCAAGGTTCATACATCATTCAGGTCCTGTGTCAGGTCTTTGCTGGATTTGAATGTCTTTTTCTTAAGAACATGACTTTCAGATAATGTTTACCTGCCGTAGATGGTTATTTTAAGCTTCCCACTTTTATTTTTGTCGTCCACTTGTCCAATGTCCTCAGTTTAAGGTCAGACTGCAAACCATGTTGACATAGTATTTTATGGCTGTCAAATTAATAATTTTGGCTTTAAAAAAAAAAAAAAGCAAAAAACATGGAAAGAAAATGCATCTTTTATATTAGGTTACGAGTAAAGAAGTGCCTAACAGTTTGATTAAAAAAAAGAAGGTTTTTGTCTGTTAAGGGCAGGCTTAAAACTGGCTCATCCCTTGAGTTAGGTCCCTTCGACATGTTTGAAGGATTTAAATAGCTTAAGAAAACAAATGATCTGAATAAAAAGCGAATAAAAAGTTTGGCATCTTTAAAAGCAAAATATATCATTTTTAAGATAGGGCCTGGTTCAAGACTTTTGCTCAGCATTTTAAACATCTGATATTTAGTAGGAATTTTATGATGATTCAGTCCAAATCCTCTCTGAAAGTTTATGGCATCATGGTGTGAATGCTGATTTAGCATTTACTCTACAGTCTGTACTGTTTTGACATGCAACTGCTTTTGCACACTTTGTGATATTTTAATCATTCAGATGTCAACTATCAAACTTTATTTACAAAATGTTGTCTCATAAAATACACTGAGATCTCTGCCTTTAAAAACAGTGTTCTCTTTGAAATCTACTTCAGCGTACTATCTCTGTTTTTGTCTTCTTATGCTACCTTTACCTTGTTGCCAGCATTTTGCCACTTTTAACTAGTGTTTTGCTATTTTGTTCCTTTTGTCACTTTTGGCTATTTCTGCCTTCTTTTAACTTTTAGATAACATTTTGCATTTTTAGCTCTGCAAACTCAGTTTCAGCTTTTTGAATTTCTTCACCTATTCAGTCTTCACACTGCATTTTCTCCAAAAAATTCCAACTTTCTACTTTATCGGAACCTGCACCAACTAGGTTTCTACTAGAACATAAATAAAAACGACTGTTTTCGGTTTTATTTATTCATCCATTTGGACAACTTGGAGATTTCTGAGCCAGAATGTCACAGTGCAAAGCAGGAACGGCGTTCTCTAACAAACTTTCCAGGGCCGCCTTTGCAATCAGCAGCATGCACATTCGTGACTGGCAGCCACGCCGCCTTTGACATGCTCAGTCATCATAACGGTAATAATTAATCCACTTTCATTTTCAATTAAATGCCCCTAATAGCCTCGTGGTTACATCGATTTAACTACAAATGCTTCTTAGTCAGGAACATTTGCATTGAGGCATCCAGTGGGATTTCGATCAGGCTCATCGCGCACTGACTTGAAGAACAAACAAAGAGGGACTGATAAGTAAGTAGCGGCTAAAAAAGATTTATGCTGATGCATGTGTATGCAAGCATGTCAGAGCACAACTGCCTGCTTTCAAATGTCTGCAGCTGCCCTCTGTATCTAACTCAATGGACTCCGAAGACACTAATTATGGAAATCTCCAGCTCATTGTGCTCCCCATCCTTCTCTGAGTCTTTCCAGAGTGACAGAGATGTAGACGGGGTTAGGGCATCACTTTTTCATTTGACAGCTGACTGGCAGAGAAAAGGCTAAATGCGAGATTATTTTTAATTTGAAGACAACCTCCTCTCCTTTTCCACCATTTCATTAACAGAGACAGTTCATGCATACACTTTAAGAACTCGGAGCATATGAAAAACACCACTCTTGACTTATTACCTGCAGACACGTCGTTGCTGAAGTCTTGGCAGTGTAAGTGACACAATGATGCCATGCGTCCAATGCAAAGCTAATAGGGCAATATGACACGAAACTTAAATTATGAACAAGTCTTGCCATGTACCATCCTAATAAAAACCCAAGTGTTTTAGAAGCTGCCCTATATTTTAACAGAAGCAATTAAAGGCCTAGCATTTCTTAAAGGAATGCATACTGCCAGGGTTTTAGACTAAGAGAGCATTTTCAATGCACATTGAGGTTGTTCACACCTATTTTTTAGTTCTATCTGAATGCAATCCGATCGCTCAGAACCAAATTTAATGCGAGATGTGAACGGGGGTCAAGGGTGAAGGATACTCAAACTTAATTGTGCAAAAATAAGGTTTTTCTGGCTGTGGATACAATAGGCTGAGCATGCAGTGGACTACTAAATCGGGAGATAGAGGGCCTTGATTCGTTGTTTAATCATGGAGCTTTTTCTTTTTGCAGTTGAGCGTCCATCAATCAGTTTAATTAAGGTTTACAAATCCCCCCCCTCTCCCCCATCGTGCCCAGTGGCTGCTGGAGATAGGCGCCGGTGTCCCTGCGACCCTGCGCGGAAACAGTGGGGGAAAGTAAATGGACGGAAACGAATAGTCTGAAAATAAATCTCTCCTCCACCATCGTCCCTGTCGAATAACATCCTTATTTTCCTCGAAGTCTGCTGCACATTTTTACTCGTCTTCCTTTTATGATTCCTGCCTTTGCCACTACTTCCTGGACCGGTCATTAGAATTAGAATAAAAGAAATTGGAATTTTCAGTTTGATGGAAAGGCTTTCCTTCAGGTCTTTTGTTGACCTGATTTGTTGAAAATCAGTCAAAAGCTAACTGAGAGCACGACGCAGGGAGACAACAACATAATCTAAAAGAAACAGCAAGAGAGAGATGCCCAAAAGGCAACCAGGAGCCTGTATTAATTGTGCTAATGATTTGCAACTTCATTAGCCACCATTTTGAGCTGGTTGATCACAACAGTAGCGCTCTCTCTCTCTCTCTCTCTTTGCGCATGCATTTATGAGGGCAGGCACGTGCTAATTATTGAATCTGGTAATTACTGTGAAGACATTCTGGAATCAATTAGGCTCACTCCTGAGGGGAGGTGGGCGGGTGAACAAGTTTAGAGTATGTCGACTGACTGACGTATCCTGCCATTTTTTTTTTTTGTTGTTTTTTTTCATTCCGAAGTGTTATTTTCTGTTTGAACATAAACAAAAGGTTGCATAATTGTTTGTGGGGAAACAAATCTCTGGAATTCGGGAGATAATTTGGCGAAGTCTGTGACTGAAGACAGCAGGTGAGGGCGGCAGAGCTCAGCTCGGCGTTTCTGCGCCAACAAAACGATCTTCAAAGAAATCTCGTCAAGCTGCGAACTCGTTTTGTCAAGCGTTGCAGCGCTCTCGTGGCGTTTCAGCAAAGTTTCTGAGGGAAGAAGACCACTGATTTACACAGTGTGTGTCCACTTTTCCTAAATACCAAATGATGCCAACTTAATGATCCTTAGTAGCATTAGTGCCATCTTGGACGCTTGGAAACCTGCAGATCCTGTGGCAAAGCAATTCAAGGAATAAATACAGAGATTGTGTGTCTGTTTATGTATTTCTCATTTGCAGGCCTCAAGGTTATTTGCTGGGTTAACAAAGGGGGTAGGTGGGACTGGGCATCTTAGATTATGCAAGAATGTCTCTGTCAACCAGAAGCGGACCTCAGTATTCCCTCGTTGTTCACTTTGGATGTAATTTAAATGAGCAAATGAGATGGGTTGGGGGTGGATATGAAGCTGTCAAACTGTAGCCAACTCATTTCATGTTGATGTTTCACCACACAGCAGTAATTGATTTGTATTTGTCCTCAGACATCGGTCTAAATGTGGCGAGTGGCCTATGGTGCTACTGTCGGCATGTCGCCTTTCTCCGCCATGTCCCTGTCTGCCGTCTTCCTCGGGATGTGCTCGTTCGACGGGACTTGATGCAACGATTCGCCACGAGCGGCAGCTCAGTTACACTCCTCTATTGATCCCCCCCCCCCCNCCCTCCCATTTGCCTCCACCACACAGACGGCCTCGGCAAGATTGTTCATTAACGCCTCACGTCATGCCGACGGGCCGCGTTCTAAATTCTGCTCGACATCTTTAAGGTTTCTGAAGTGTCCGGCTGAATTACGGGGACGTGTGAGCGGAGTGACACGACACATCCACGATTTTCCCTTTTTGATGGGTGGATGCTCCTCTTTGAAGCAAATATTTTGCAAGTTTTCACTTTGAATAAGTGTGATTGGCTTCTGCTTTGTTGGCCAGCTGCAAAGTAGAGATGTGTTATGAAGGAGTGTGTCGCCTGAACTTACATTGGGGTGTTCAAAATTATTAGGGAGAATATTAACACAAGGAAATTAGAGCAAAAATGAAATTGCTGATGTCTTTGCTGATGCACCATGAATGTAGAAAACTATACACAGGTTTTATCTATTGTGAATAAAATATGGTTTTATGAGATTTGCAAATCATTACCTCGGCCAAGGAGGTTGTTTTCAGTAGCTCTTCTGTCTGTCTGTCTCTCTGTTTAAGATGACTCAAAAAGTTATGAATGGATTTTCATGAAGTTTTCAGGAAACGTCAAACATGGTGCAAGGAACAAGTGACTCAATTTTGCTAGAGATCCGATCAAAGTTCAAGCTCTAACCCTGCAGCTGTAAAACATGACTGTCAAACGCCACAGCTGGACTCCTCATGGGTCAAAGATGATGCCTGGTGAGTTCAAGGTTCATGGGGTCAAAGGTCAAGGTCATGTGTAACCCCTTTGTTAAAAACTTGTCTCTGCTCCTACGTGTGACCCTTCTGTTTCCTCCAAGGAGGTTCTGTTTTCTGCTGTGTCCGTTGGTTTGTTCGTCTGTCTGTTAGGAAAGATCAAGTAAAAACTAATGAACACATTTGGAGGACATTTTAAGGAAATGCTGCGGTTGTCCCAAAAAACAATGGATTACATTTTGGTGGTTATTCAAATTATGATCCGAGTCGCACTATTTCTTAATCACGCTGTGGCCTTGGCGGAGGGTTGCGCTCTCCGAGTGCTTCTAGTTGCATTCTGTTTTCATGAACATTTTACATGTTTGAACTTTTGTCAGTGAAGTTGCAGATTAATATTTTTTTTGATCAATCCTGGTTTTTAGGGTGTCCTAAAGGCAGACTAGATCAGCAGCAACACCTGTAAGACAATACTATTTCATATTTAGAGACATTTCTTTATAAATAGGCAATCTTGAACACCTTTTATCATAAAAACTGATCTAAGTCTATATAATAGCATTCAGACAAAAAGATGAAGCTGCTAATTAGCAGCTATGGTTGTTTTGATGCCCCATTAATAGCAATGCATTTTATGTATCAGAGACTGCTGTCCCATTATCATATAGAGCTTATTTGAGTCCAAACATGTAGACAACCCTTAAGGGAGTTAAAATCAGTCTGGTTCCTAATAGAACAGCTTGGGGCAACACATAGGTACGTCAACAAAGACTAGAGTTTGCAATGTTTTTTTGTTTTTTTTAATACTGAGTTGCATAAGTTCACAAATACGGATTAGATCGCTCAAGGCTACGAAAGTAACAAAGGTAGAATTAGTCAAACGGCGTGACGTTCCTGTCCTGGCAAATTACCGTCAGATTCAGTGACACCGGATAACAATGACAGCCGCCGTCTCAGTACAATAAATGAACAGGAAAATGGGAAATATACGCATGACGGGGCATTTTATCCCCCCGTAATCCTGCAGCAGGTTTCCAATCAGCTTTCATAACTTGAGGCCGTTTCCTAAAAAATCACCTTTGCCTCTCTTTGAGAAGCTCATTTTAACTTCTGGGAAACGGGTTTTTAGCGTTCACATTAATTACAAACAAACCAAAACCAAAGAAAACCACTGATTTGTACACACGTCATCTAGTCAGACACTTACAGAAACTGCAGTCAGAAACGATTATTCTAATTTAGCCTATAACACCATAAATCCAAAGATAATTGATCAGTTGTTCCTAATGTGCTTTGATGGATTTTGTGAAGTTGATTAGTGTACCATACACCAACACTGGTATGAGATAATTGTCAAATATTGGAGAGAATGTGACTCGACAAAAACATTGGGATGAATTCAACATGTGCCAGCAACAAATTAAACTGACTATTAAAGTAAAAAGGAAGACTACTCGTCAGTCTCAATGTATTCTTCAAATGTAAATATTCCAAAACGCAAAAGACATTTTTATATGTACTTTATTTCTTTTGTTTTTTTTTTTTACAGACTTTTGTCACAAAGTCAGTGAGAGCATCTTTTTTTTTGTCCATTACATACTTGTAAGTCATTTGAAAGCAACCAAGAGGACAGCAACCATTTCATAGCGTAAAAGCAGAAGCAGTTTTGACATGCAGCAAAACAGGCAGGATATCCAACCAAATCCAAGGCAAGGAGAATATTAAGCCCCCCCCATGAAGTTTCAACCCCCGTTTACCAATGATTCACAAATCCTTGAGCCCGATAATAATAAATCTGAAAAGGACTGCAACAACGACAACAAAAAAAAAGGAACTGTTGCTCTAAAAACTCACTTCTAAAGAAGAAGAAATGACATTTCTAGAGCTTCTAATCCTATTATGTGCTGTTAGCATTATTTCCAAAGGAATTTAGGTTTCAAAACTACAACATTCAAGTTTTTTTCTCATTAACCAGCATTATGATTGGAATACAGAAGATATTTATTAATAATTTATTAATAATGCAAACCTGTCAAACAACAGGCTTGCATTATATATGTGAGCGATACAGGGCTAAGGTTAAAAAAAAAAAAAAGACAAAAAAGTGACTTCTTGAATTTGCTAACCCAACATTTTGGGATGTGAGAGACAGTTTAGTCTGATTTAAAAAAAAAAAAAAAGGATGAAGAAGCCAAACAATATTAGTTTTTTTTATTTTTTATACCATGAAACATTACAACCGTTCTGTTGATTCTATCTAGTACAGCAGAGTGCATTTAGTTCAACAGATCAAGCTCTGGCCATACAATACTTATAATGAAATTGTGGAAATATTAGCACACTTTTTATTTGTAAGCATTTTAGCTCAGTCTTTTACAGTTTATGAAAGCGGAAATTGAAGATGCGCGTTTAGGTGTGAAACCCGCGTTTATGGTGCAGAGTCTGATTCCTAGACTGAACGGTGTTTTAGAATTCCAATTCGACACGACTTCCCCAGAATTTGGTCCCTAAGGGAGACTCGATATGTCCTCCTTCTAACAGACAGAGGCCAAAAGTAGAGAAAATACTATCACAAAAACCTGTGTGGGGAAACAAAAAAAAAAACAAAATGAAAAAAAATAAAAAATAAAAAACCCAAAAGGAAAAGGAAAAAATCACCAGACGGACAAAATGAACCTCCAACAAACAGACAAAAGCAGTGTTAAGACAGAGGTTGATGAGGGTAAAAGGGGTGACTCCATCTTCTGTCAGGGGACCACTGCACCCATCTGTATGCCCGTTCATCCACCTGTCCAGCCACCTCCAATACTGCCGTGTCTCACTTGAGCATTTCCTTAATTTCCGTGGAGGTATCAAGGTCGTCCAGTGATTTCTGGGGTTTTTGAGCTCCCTGTGGAGGTGAAGGGACATGGATATTAGAAAAAGCTGCTGAGTAAATGCGGCAAGTCCTGCTCACATCTGGTCATTGGGTTACTGTCAGGTCCAGGGAAACAAGTCTGCAGTCCTCTTTAGACAAAATATTCATGACCTTTAGTATCTGAACAAGTACAAAATATAAAAACTCTGCTTTTTTTCCCCCATGACAATAAAATAAGACTTAAAACTTATTTTGACACATGAATTCTATGTCCACGCTTTACTGTCTACAAGCTTTATGCTTGAAGTGACAAGTTCAGATCTGTATTTAGACCAGATCCTAAGGTCTGAAAGCATGCTCATGAGTTCCTCATGTGATCTTAGCTCCTCTGGTTAAGACTTTAGCCTCTATTATGTGCGTAAAACACAGACAACAGGTGCTCGGCATGTAAACCTGAAGACTGTTGGTGCTAACAGAGCCAGGCCACCCTTGTCTATGTTGCTTTCTTCAAATCTCAGGCAAATGGCCACAGGCTTTTAGAGTACAGCTTCCCGGGTTTTATACAAAGCCAACAAAAAAAAACAAACCATCACTTTTATTTTGCTCAGACTAAATCGCTAAGGCCTCGCCTGTCCGCTCGTCTTAATCCAGACAACACATGCAAAACACAGTCAAAGATGCCCGAGCCTGAATCCATCTGAGCTCCGAGGGATAACAGAATCAATGTGAAAGAGCTGAAAGTGGACACAATCATTTGGATTACCGAGGACAAAAATCTCCAAAAAAAAACAAACAAAAAAAAAAAGAAACGGATCCAATAAAAGAGAAGGAACGAGATAGCCAGAGAGTTGAATGCACTTGTAGTGACAACAGATTTAATGGGTGACGGATGTTTGGAGGGGCACGCGGTGGATAGACGTCCTTTTGTTGAGCTGCCAACTTCAGCCTCTTAGCGTCGGGCTTACAGCACCGAGGCAGAGGGAGTTTATTGTTGCGTGGAGGAGCGGGGCACTGACAACAATGTGACCCAGTTCAAGCACCCAACAGTGTGATGCAGTGTGGGTGCAAATCCCATGCTACAGGAGCAGCGGAGCGTGTTCCGAGTAGGAAAGATTTTTTTTTTTTTTAAATATATATCAGGGCTGAGTAACCTGTCAGATCTACATCTCTAATTGGTAAGGAGATAAAAGACAAAGTGAGAGAGACTTTTGTCAATGCACAACATGTCTTGCATTATTTGGAAGTGAGCACCTGCCAACACTCAGGTTAGGTTAGGGCCCTATGACGCAACACTTTTAAGTATGACAACTCCGAGCTTTGCACCAATCATGGTGCATTCTCTTATACAGTTGGAGAACTACACTTGATTTTTTTGTGCAAAGGTTTACATAAGACCTTTTCTTTATCTGTTTAAGCAAGCTGTCAACTATATTACAGCTTTGATAAGAAAACGGGGGAGGATGTCTGTATTCAAAGAAGAAAAGCTAAGAGTTATAATAGTTTGAACTACTAAGACAAATTAATAGGTAGGTAAATTAAACTTTCATATCGAGATAAAATGATTGACTTTTTATGCCATTTACACTTGATTTCTCTTATCAGCTGCTTCCTTTTGCGGGGACAGCAGCTTGAGCAGGGAAGCGCAGATATCTCTCTCCGCAGCCATCTCTCTCCGCAGCCATCTCTTCCAGGAGGATTCCAAAGCGTTCCCTAGCCAGACGAGAGACAGTTTCTCCAGCATGTCCTAGTCTTCCCCAGGGTGTCCTCCCAGTTGGGCATGCACTGAACACCTCCCTAGAGAGGCGTCCAGAGGAGGCGTCCTTACCAGATGCTCGAACCACCTCAACCGGGCTCCTCTCAATCTGGAGGAGCAAAAGCTCTACTCCAAGTCCTGTATAGATAATCCAACTTCTTACCCTAGGGGTAGAGCCCAGCTACCCCATGGAGGGAACTCATTTTGACCGCCTGTATCCGCCATCTTATTCTTTCGGTCACTACCCAAAGTTCATGACCATATGTGAGGTTGGAACATAGATCGCCCGGTAAACATTTTCGCCTCGCAGCTCAGCTACCTCTTCACCAAAACTTGCTTTCACCCAGTTTAATGCAACATTAGCATTAACATTGAGATTAGATAAGATTAACGTTGCTACAAGATTAATTAAGAGTAGCATTAATAATAATAATAATAATAATAATAATAATATAAACACTGTCATTCAAGCATCAGAGAAATTAAAAATCTGAATTACTCTGCAGACAAAAAGTGAAGCCACAGTTTACATTATACCCAGAGCTAAGCAGAGAAACATTCTGGTAACAACATAGGCAAACTCTTACATATTTTATTGTGTGCATAGTTCAAGTCAATGTCTGCCTTGAGCCTCCCCTAATGAGTGAAAGGCTACAAACAAGCTAGATCTGTTGTGTTATGTTAATCAAAAAAAAAAAAGAAAAAGAAATTGACAAATTTTCAAGCTATGGTAGAGTAGGTATGACAAACTGGATTTTTATTTTTTTTTATTTTTTATTTTTTGCAAGAAGCGTGTATAAAAATCTCCAAAGGATTCTGCAGCGAAGCATAGATTCAAATGTAAAAAACATGAGCAAAGTGGGGAATGTAAGATTCTGCGATGGCTGGTTGAGAATCAAGCTCGTAAATTTTCCAAGTAGAAAACGATTACCTTTCGCTTATTTTACCTGCAAATACATCGAGGGTTGCCTCGGCACAATTTATCTTGAAAGAGACAGGGATGATTCCTGGGGGGGGGGGGGGGGG
>NC_051447.1:8850647-8924971 GCF_001649575.2 Kryptolebias marmoratus | reverse complement strand
GGGGGGGGCAGAATACATTTTCTCTGATAATGTTTCTGTGTCCTCCTGATATAGGCTGTTGCTTTATCCAACTTTTAGAAAACACTCGGAGCCATCGTTAACACCGCGATAAGGTGTTTGTTGTGTCTGTAAACCCTTCCAATAGCCGCTTCATATCAGGTACCCAGCCACCAATCACTGCACTCTGTACTCCAGTGAGTTCAGAAAGTGAAGAGGAGGACAGGCAAATAGGGGGAAGTGCCATTTCCCCCTTCTTTGCCCCAGCTCTGGGGAAGTCATTAGTAGCTGGTTTAAAATGATACCTAGTAACTGACTGAGACCTCATTTAGCTGGAAGGCAGCAGCAATACAACTTGACTTTAGCCCTTTCGCCATCAATATTTCGCTTGCTGGGGGAAATAACAAGATGTCTGCATTGTGTACGCCGTCACATATGACACCAAACAATGCAATAACAAGCATCTCTTTTCACTGACCGAACATGTCCTCCATAGACAACATTGGCTAGACCCAGTAATATTTTATTACTTACACCATATATGGCTACTTGGGGTACTCCTGTAACTGCTTCACAGAACACATCACGCCATTCTCAAGGGCCACCCAGCTCAGCTGCACTCTCCAGACTACACTTACGGTAATGAGCTTTTCTCAACTTGAATAATGACCCCCTTTGGACACCTCACTGACCAAACATTATCCAGTCAAAGAAGCTGGTGGCCAAGTGAGACACTAATGAATAAGAATAGTCTCCCAGGGTGTTTGCAGTCAAACAGAGATGCATCATCATCCTGAGTTATGGAGCCATACAAAGCAGCATTGGGTCAGTAATGTAATACCACTGACCTGCAAACGTGTCCATTACGTTTTCATTAGGCCTCTAGAGAATGGAATTGAATTGAATAGTCTCCTGAGTATGTCTTTAAACATTGGTGAAGAGCATCTGTCAGAAATTATTTGAAATGAAACACTTTCATCGGACTACTGACCTTTTAGAACAGCCAGAAAAGGAAAAAAAACAAACACAAAAAACAATATTTTTACTGAAGTGGAGTGTCAGGTATGCTATGGAGGAAATACGTCTTTTAGTTTGAAGTTTGGAACTCAGTCTTAGAGACCGAATTGACAATTGAGTAAAACCAGCCAACATGCATACAAAGGTAACGAGGAGGAGGGAGAAATCACTACAGATACAATTTTATTGTTTTCAGAGAAGCCACCCATTTATAATTGATCAACCAATTGTTGCAGGTCTGTTCGTGATCCATGTGTAACCACGTAAACAACTCGGAACTGAGGAGTGTAGATATCAGCTTTCCGTTACACAACATACACTAAACTGCGGAAAGTAGTCACCCATCCAAATCACTGAATTCAGGTGTTCCAATCACTTCCACGGCCACAGGTGTATAAAATCAAGCACCTAGGCACGCAGACTGCTTCTACAAACATCTGTGAAAGAAGGGGTCACTCTTAGGAACTCAGTGAATTCCACTTGTGAAATTTCCTTGCAACTAAATATTCCACAGTCAACTGTTAGTGATTTTATAACAAAGTGGAAGAGATTGGGAATAACAGCAACTCAGCCACGAAGTAGTAGGCCACATAAAAATCACAGAGTGGGCTCAGCAGAAGCTGAGGCTGGATTTGGTGGTTGCCAGGAGAACGATTCTTGTCTGGCTAAATTGTGCCAAGTATAAAGTTTGGTGGAGGGAGAATCATGGTGTAGGGTTGTTTTTCAGGAGTTGAGCTCGGCTGCTTAGTTCCAGTGAAAGGAACTCTTAATGCTTCAACATTACAAGACATTATTGACAATTTCAATGTTTCCAAATTTGTGGGAACAGTTTGGGGATGGCTCCTTCCTGTTCCAACATAACTGCACACCAGTGCACAAAGCAAGGTCCATAAAGACATGGATGAGCGAGTTTGGTGTGGAAGAACTTGACTGTCCTGACCTCAACCTGGTAGAACAGCTTTGGAATGAATTAGAGCAGAAACTGAGAGCCAGGTCTTTTTGTCCAACATCAGTGTCTGACCTCACAAATACATTTCTGGAAAAATGGTCAGAAATTCCCTTAAACACTCCTAAACCTTGAGGAAAGCCTTCCTAGAAGAGCTGAAGCTGTTATAGCTGCAAAGAGTGGGCTAACACCATATTAAACCCTATGGATTAAGAATGGGGATGTTACACAACTTTGTATGTGTGAAGAGAGGTGAGAGAATATTTTTGGCAATATCGAGTCTGTGTGGGGCAATGACGTTTACTTTGCTTCCTTAATAAAAAAAAAAAAATCAAAATGAGGTTTGGAAACAGACCTAAGCCATTTTCCTAGTGTATAATCAAGACAAAATATTAACTAGCTTTGAAGAACTGACTATACATAATAAAATTGAATTTCTTCCCAGTTGTGCACATAGTTCCTCATGTAAGAATAGGAAGTGTGTGTCCTTTCATAGCAGGCCTTTATTCAGCTGGATGGCCTCTGCAGGATTCAGGATCTTTCAGCTGGGTCACCTATTACATTAAAAAAGGTAAATAAGTAAGTAAAATCTTGACCTTTCATCATTCATAACCAACAGCAATGCCCAGTGCAGTTGCAGAGACAGGTGTCAACTCCCATGAAACACTAGGACACCGAGCAGGTTTTGTTTGCTGACGCAACAGTCATAATCCACCGCTCTCTGTGGACTCCTCTTTAGCCACTGCAGAGTGTGTTAGCTGTGGCGCTACAGGTGCAGCCAGGCAGAGTGGACACACAGCCGCACGGTCAATAATGTGGCTCTGGAACAATCGATTAATCTTGTGTTGAGACTACAGGCAAGTTTTCACAGCTTGACAGGGCGTAGATGTATTAAGATCTGGTCCCTGTGGTGACCATTTACCTTTTAGCTGCATCTAGGTGATAATCCTTGTTGGTGGTTAGCAGAGGTAAATATGTAGGAAGGCCCTGAAGGAAAACCCATGGGTCCACTTAAATCCTTTCGACCACAATTATCCCCTTTCATATGAGTGATGGCTGCTCGTCTCTTCTCTAATGCTTTTAAAGATCTACTTGAAGGAGGTACTTGCACAGCTGCAAAATAGTTTTGGGGCCTGAGGATGTTTTACAGAACAGATAAAGAGCTTGAACTAAATATGAATATGAACAGGGTACAAATCAAGAAATTAAAGGAGGAGATTAAAGTGGAAGGAATTTGACTTCTTGGAAGTAATCTGAGGCCCAACCCTATTTTCTGTCTTAATCCTAACCCTTCACTTTAATGTCACCTTGGCTTTTGATATTGATTTATAAAGGGATAAAGGTTTAAATCTCTCTGGAAAATAGAACACCTTTTTAAGAAGCTGAAATCTCAATACCAAACTGATGATTTTCAGTTTTACAGTTCTTTTTGGACTCAAGAAGAAAATGGTTTCTTTTGAATATGAATTTTATACGTGAAGCACTTTGTGATTTTTATCTGTGAAAGGTAGTAAATAAATTTTACTTGCTATATTAATGCAGTCAAGGTGAAGTAAATGCAGAAATGATTCATTCCTTCACAAACTCGCTTTGCATGAGGCTTCAGTTTCTTTGCTATTAATTCACTCACCGCAAAACTTTCTCACATAAAAGTTGCCTATGTCGCTCTGTGGTTTTGCAAACGCTGATTGTTGTGTATCTAAAACTACAACAAAGCGCGATAACCTTATTGATCAGTATCTGTCCTTTCTGCTGCTCCAGCGCAGGAGAAGAAAAAAAAAAGAAAAAAAATCCTTGCAAATTTCTGTTCAAAAATCTGACATTCGGCAACTTTTCTTTTTCTGCAGCCGCCATGAACGACACCCTTTCTCATGTTGAGTTCACTGAACATGATCCTGACTCGGATATAGTCACTGCTGTTGATTTTGCCCCAGAAATGCCACAGTTTGTCAATATTTTTAAATTATTTTATTGTTTGAAATTCCCCAATCATCGAGCGATAACTCTATACAGTCATTTGAAGTGTAATGTAAATTCATGTTATTCTGCATATTGGAAACAACTGAAAAATAGAACTGAAAGCCAAACCCAACACTTTTTAATCTAGAATTAGGGTTTGTACCTTGCCTTTCAATCTATGGCATTGCTGTTCATCTTGTCACCTTGAAATACTACAACAGATATATCTAATTATAGGGAATTTAAAAAAAGGAAAAAAAGTCACACCATATAATCTGCTCCTTCCATCTAACATTACAACTTGCGACTTCAACCAGAAATAACTCCCTTTGTAGTAAAGTGCCATTTTCTTTTTCCTGTTGGCATTGTCCACTTCCTTCAGTTTATCTTTGAGCTAACAGCACTGATGATGACCAGGGGACAACAGTTGCCATCTGCATGCCGACTGCATCCAAGACTCTGCCGGTTGATACCAAAGGCTGGGAAAGAAACACGGTGGTGGTGGGGGGTGGGCAAGTGTCTCTCTGACACAACGCTGCTAATTTTACTACGTAAATTACGCCTTCCTCTTTCTAGGCAACTATTTGCAGCTAAAAGTGAACCGACCGAAAACAACGCATGTGATGTTGAGTGAAAAGGGTGATGACTATTAAACTCATCGCCACTTCTTCTTTTGCTTTTGTTCGCGTAAAACAAACCCCCCACGAACCGACCGTTTTCGAGGCCCTGCTGTTTATTCAGGCTGGACAAACCTGCTGTGTCCGTTTTCATGTCTCCCTCTCGTATACACATTTGACAGAAGCTTTTTGACATAACATCCAGTCTTTCACAATGTGGGGTTCCTGCCACACAATGAGGCCAAGTTTGTGTTAAAGCTTTAAAAAGTGAAAGCAACCAAATTTCGTAGTTTTTTTTTAAAAAAGAAAAAGAAAAAAAAAGCTGCCTGTTGCCAAATTTGGACTTCTTACATCACAGGGGAAATTGACTCATCTTCTACCTAAATGTAATGATAACCTGTAACAAATTAAAGGAAACTATCAGTATAAAACCAATTCACCTTAGCACAGGAATAGTAGACACATAGAACAGGGTATTAATAAACAAAACAAAACAAACAAAAACTAGGTGCTATTGTGGCCCAGCTTGTGTGACATCCACTGTCCGGAGGGCTATCAATTTCACTGCAGTCAGGCTCAGTTTCTTTTAGGGAAAGTCTATCAACGGCAACCAAGATGAGCAGAGAATTTGGCCATTTTTGTGACACTTGTGCTCGTAATAGAGCCAAACCTTCAGGTTAGATGGGCGAGAGGAAGCAGAAACTTCCTAAAAGAAAGTCCCTTCACTAATAAATGGTGGCTTTTCTATTTAACCATGGCAAAAATGCATGCAACTGTTTTTTAGGACTGGATAAAATTGACATTTATTAAGGATGCTTGTTATTCAGCAGTAGAGAAACACCCAGTGCCGACTGCACCAAACTATAGGAATTCAAAATGCACAACAGCTATGATGTAAATAATTTAGGGTTTAAGATAGTTCTAATGCAAAATGCTTAAGGGGGGCTGTTAGAATGATAGAATGAGTTTCTAGATGGAGAAATGAACTGTGCAGCCACGAATGCTACGACTGGACAAAGAAGAAAAGAACAGAAGCACATTCTGTGATGCTCTTTGAACATTCCAGCATGGCCTCCACAGGACAGCGCTGAAGACCCTTTTGTCTGACGAGTTACCTCATCAGCACTCGTGTTGTAGGAACCGACACAACAAGCACTGATGAGTGAAAAGACAACGGGGACCATCTGTTCATAGACGCCGGGCACGAATGTGCGCTCGAATTAGGATACCAACCATTTCCAACAGGACCTTGACACACGATGGGTGACCCTCCAAACAGGCGGTCATAAGTGGAGAGAACCCGTGCTTGTCTAAAGCCTGCGGAGATGATGGGAAAGAAAGATATGGAAAGGGTAAAAAAAATAAAATCCAATGCAAATGCATCCCTCTCATTAAAAATGAATGAGGAAAAAATACTGCACAAGAGGCTATAACTCTCCCTCAAATATAAAAACTGAAAATAAAAAAATTGTGCACTTTTTATTTTTAAATCAACCATGTTTCAGTTGTGGAGTTAAGTGATGAAAAATGATCCGAACTGCTAACATGGGCGAGGCCCGTTCAATGAAAACAAGGCTAAAAAACGAGCAAGTTATATTTAGCGGTTAAGCTACTTTTGTTAAAACAAATCAATAGTGTCAAGTCAAACACTGCGACAGTGGACACATTGTGGGTAAGGGAAGCAGACAAGAGCAGTTATTTTCTGTGGTCATAACAACCCTAAACAGTAGGCAAATTAATGCAAAAAACAGCATGAGGTGGCAGCGACTGTCGTGTCTCTTACGTTGATATCTGCTCCATTAGAAACGAGGAATTTGATCAATTCCGGATGGCCAAAGTCTGCAGCGACATGAAGTGGCTTCCTCCCATTTTCCAGGTTCAGATTTACATTATCATCCTGAAAAAAAAACAACAAACACACAAACAAAAAAAAAGCACATTATTGGTACCATCACAAGCAAGCAAAATGCATTCAGCTGTGTAGTGAGGTTCCAGTGTACTGAAATGGGAACTCTCATGATTGACAAACGTTTATTTAGGTCGCACGCAGGCACTATGACTTTCCTCCACTGTCCTGCATGCATGCGGACACACACACAGCAACTTTTCTAGTTCCCCTACAACAAAACGACACACTCAGGTGAATACCAGGTGGCCTCCAAGTGGCAAAAGACAAATCAATCACAGCTTTCATGTCAGTTCTGGCTCCTCTCAAAACTGTGCACGTTTAATTTACCTTCTAGGTAAAGACCAAGGAGACTGTATCCAATTGTATTTATTACCCCAGAGACTTCGTCTTCATAAAAAAAAGCTTACATATGTGGAGAGGCTCGGGAAGGCAGATGAATATCAAGCAGGGATGGGCATTGATTTTCAAATATTCAAAGTCTGGATGAAAGGGGCGAATTCAAAGAATTTATGCGAGTCTTTAAAAACAACAACAAGAAAAACACAGTCAACAGCGCTTTTCAGGTCGGTGCGCTTTGTTCGACAATATCGCCCACCTGAAAAAAAGAAAAAGAAAAACAAACAACAACAATGAAATCTCGGAGCATCCCAGCATCTGTTTCTGACCTTGTAGTTTATACCGAAAGGAAAGCAGAAAGGGGAAACTGGTCACAAATAAGCTCGGCTTTAATATACATGCATGGCTGTCCATGTCGATCCATCAGACTGGTAAAAATGATAGAATATTGACTGATCACCTGGTAGCAGGATTAGCATCAACACACATCTCTGCATGGAGCCTCCATTTCATTAGAGGGTTGGTTTTTGTTTTGTCTGCATAACTAGGGGTGAGGAAACTTTCATTCACAGAAGTCTTCATCCCAACCCTTTGGTCAGTTATATTTTAAGCAAAAACAACAAAAGCGCCAGCTGAGATTAGTGTCAGTTTGACTAAATATTTAAAGAATAACTGAATAATACAGATGGGTTCAGGGTGTTTTTGCTTAAAATGCACCTCTTTACTATCAAGTTACACAAATCCTTTCATATTAAAACGCCTGAGAACGGGATGATAGGAATAGCCTTGCTATTAGTTAAGCTATATGTATTTGTAACAAAACCTTTTGTATGGCCCTTTTGGTTTGGGAAGAACGTAGTCCGAACATACAGCAAATGTACACAGCGTTGTTTTAAGCTTGTACACACACAGAACTCCTTTCTCCGCCACGCAAGCAGAAAAAAAGCAAGCCCACAACAAACAAGCAACGAGAGCACAGGTAGACCGGAGCTTAAGGACGCCCCCGCTGCCGTTTTGGAACGTTCCGGCCTCATAGTCAGCCACAGTGATGGCAGAGAAAAGAAGGAAAAATGACAAACAATGGATCAAACTTTACGCCGGCATCGTTCGGCACCAATAGGGTAGCTGGCTCCATGTTGAACTTGACTGAACCAATTACTTGTTTGAAATAGCATCACCCAAATGTAAACGTAACTGGTATGAAAAAAAAAACCAAACTAACATTACCCTGTAGTATTCAAACTGTTTTTTTTTTGTTTTTTTTAAAGCAGCATACATGCAGCTATACTTTGTTGGAGAAAATGCCGATTTAAAACACACACTGAAAGTAATACAACCACAGACACTATATATTAATATATATATATGATTGTTGCAAATTTCCCTCTCACCAGCATTTTATTTGACCAAGCACAAGCTACAATTGTGCACAATATTTAAAGCTTCGGCTATATAGCTAAATGTCACTGCTGTATACCTAGATGTACCCAACTGTATGCTTTATACATTTATTTGTTTCCCTTAATGCCATCATACCAAACTGACTTCAAAACAGAGTTACGTATCAAACTTCGACGTTTGTGTACAGTAACACCACCACTGGCTATTTAGTTTACAAAGGCTAACCTAATCATTTTCAAAATACAATATTTACGGAGATTATGGACTGCTCTCAACCCAATCTGATGCACATCTATTAATGGTATTTGTTCAACAGATTGTCTTTTTTTTCCTTTTAATTGAGATTTTTACTTTTAAAAAGGCATTACAGTAACACATTTAAAAGCTGCATTAGCAAAAATGAAGAGGAATAAAATAATCACTTGCTAAAATGTTGGGTTTTTTCCCTCCCCCCCCTTCCTGGTTTGAAAGAACGGGATCCCGATGCTCACAAAGCCTCCATTTGTGATAACCACATCATAATCCACACTGCACCCACTCACCTTTATTCCAAACCCCACTGAAGGTCAACTTCAACATAATGAACACAATTTTTCATTTTCAAACCAATTCCACTGAATCTATTAGCAGTGATGGATATTGAATCTCAGCCACTTCTAACGGTGTTTAAATGTTACCTTCAATGGCCGTGGCTGAAACAGCAGGCAAAATTTATGTTTTTCATTTTCACAATTAAAATGAAAAAAATACCCCAGAGTTGTAAAGAATGATAAAGTACTAGAGTGGTTTCAACAAGACTATCAGAATAAAGAGAATAGAATTTTCACCAGTCAAAAGGGTAAAAACGTGAGAACGAAATTTGTTCTCCAGGTACCAGGGGGACTGTACAGAGACTCGACAACGACAGCTAAGTATCATGACCACCCAGGTACCTCGCAGACAAATAATAATCACAAATAAGTAAAAGCTTGAAGTGGTTGAGAAAGTGCTTCATGAAGATGGAGTGGCGGATCATTTCAACCCTGCTCGAATTCAGAAGCTCAAAACTTTAATTTGCTCATCTTTGTTCACATCTTGTGGTGAACTGTAAATGCCAATGTTGACTGTTAAAAATAAAATGGTTGACCAAGAGAATAAAAAAATGAGTTGATAGATTATTTGAAATAAAAATACTCGTTAGTGGCAGTTAGTCCTATTATGATTTCTGCTAAAAATCAGAATAATATCTGTGTGTGCCTTTTTTCAGGGCATCTTCCAGTGGACTATAAATCATTTCTGGATGCAACTGCATATGAGTGACTTAAATGGCGTTTTGCACAATTTAACAAGCCAGTTTGTTGGGATTATTTCATAATGTTGTTCATGACCCTGCAAGTCAATAAGGCAAGTAACATTATAAGAGTTTCTCTCGTAGAATGCCTCAATTAAGTCCAAGTACTACTTGTAGTACAACTAATAAAGCAAAAGTCATTATGAATAAGTCTGCAGCTAAGAACAAATAGCCTGACAGCAAATTGCAGGATCATTTATACTGTTTTTTTTTCTTCCATAACATGACTTAATTATATATATATATATATATATATATATATATATATATATATATATATATATATTTTTTTTTTTATTCTTAAGTGTGTTTTACAAGTTGATACAAATAAAGTTGTGTTGTGGCTTGCTTATGATAGTCCCTTTGGTGGCCGATCAGGTGTGTGAGAGTTATGCCTTCATGAAGACTTATCTGGTTCCTTTTGCACGGTATGATAATGTTTCAAGAACAAATGGAGGGTAACAGACAAAAATCTGGCCAGATCACATCAGAGCTGTTTTTAAAGTTTGCTTCAATCCCCCCCCAACTCTCTTCTTGCAACATGTCAACCTCAAGGATAAAACACTTACTCGCTGCTTAATATCTCATACAGGACTGGGATGAATAATCAATGTTTGGCCACTTCACCTGTCAGTGGTCATTAGTCAGGGGTGATCAGGGCGGTCTAGTCATTTAGGAAGCACAAATGAGTAACGATCACACTCCCAAATAAATATTCAGTTGAAGAAAACAGGAACAAACGACAGACTGGGTGATAGCTGTTCCAGTTTCACCGAAAAAAAAAAGGCCCTCGAGTTTCCTTTACTTCACCCAATTAACTGGCTAACTCTAAGTGGCGCCTGATTGTCAAAGTGGTTTTAATGAAGGCGAGTTTCATCTCCGAGACCCCCGCCCACCAGGACAACGCTGAATATCAAGGGCCTGTCTGGTTTGGTTAGCAAGCTAGCTCCTAACTAAACACGCCTCCCGTGATAATGCTAAATTCAGTCACTCTGCCGACTAGCTTAAGAATCCTTTCAGCAGCGGACATTCTGCGCGCACGTATTATATTTGTTTGTCGTGGCTAGCGCTGTCGCCACAATAAGCATGGGAGTTATCCGTCGGGCTAGCTAATACAGGTTAGCTCACCAACAGGTTGCTTTCATGCCAGCCGAACTGAACATTAGCCACAGTCGTGGCCACTTGTTGACACAGAATGAGCGACACACGTTCGTAAAACTAAGGCCGACAACAAAGTAGAACAATGGCCCGCTATCTGCCTAAGCACGGTTTAGGAGTACCACGGCGAGATGCTAACTATGCTAACTTAGCAATCAGACTTTACAAATACAATCCGTTAAAAAAAAGAAAGAAAAGCTCCTAAATTACAGCTACTCCAGCGGGCTCCTACAGGTTCCTTGTTTGCTGGTTTGCCGAATTCACGTCAAGTGTTAGCTAGTTAGCAAGTCTACAAACAATCGTCCACTATCCCAGCTAAACCGCCACCTGTCAGATTATTCCACAAAGAAATGCCGAACAGCCAACCCGACAGTCTTCTTACCGTAAGCATTGCTTTAACTTCGTCAACATCCCCGCCCTTTATTGCCCACGCCAGGTCTTTAGCCATCTTCCTTCTGCTTGTTTCTTGCTGTGCTGCAGGGGCAGCCGACGAGTTTGATGCCGAGAGCGTTCAAAGTCAGCGAGCCGAGCCTGAGAGAAAACTCTTCTCTGTCCTCCGTGCGACGGCGGTCGAAAGAAGTCGCTCTGACCGTGGAGTCGTTTTAATACAAGCTGTGTACCAACTTTTAAATGACAGCACGGCGAGGAGTGATTTGTAGAAACTGGTTTTACTGAAGTTCTGAAAGACAAAGTGGCAAAAAAGTTGAGGGGGATCCGCCTTTCTGCGCGACAGAAACGTTCCGCTACCGTTACCCGGAAGTGAATGTTTTACGGTAAATTGTTGCGTTCAGGTGTTCACGTTAAAGAGATGGATTCGCTTTTTTTTATTCCAAAGTGTATGCGTCTGGCTTCCTAGTGCTTATAGGATTTACGTTGTAACAACTTTTTATTTATTTATTTATTTTTAAATAGATAGAGTCCGAAACGAATACCTAAATATTTAGAGCACCATATCAGGAGTAAAGGAAGAGCATAAAATTCCGAGTTGGAGATGGGTCGTGAAGGCATTTTAATTTTTCAGGGCACTGCTCGTTCAAAACCACTTCAATTTGCTGTAAACCAAATTTTGTTGAACATTACAAACTTGTTTATTTTCCCAAAGTCTTCCTCTTTTTATTGCATGCAAATGTAATCCACAGGGCTTCACAACTACAATGGAATAAAGACAAGTCTCAATGTTAAAGTCTATGTAGTTATTAAAGAGATGTCCAAGCTTCTTCTTTTTCTTTCGGCTGTTCCTTTTTCAGAGGTAGCCACAGCGAGTCATCCTCCTCCATATATGTCTTCTGCGTCCTCTGTCCTCACTCCAACTACCTCCATGTCCTCTCTAACTGCATCCATATGTCTCCTCTTTGTCTTATTCCTGGCAGCTGCATCTCTTAACATCCTTCATAACAAAAAAAAAAAAGAAAAAAAATAAGCTGGACCAAACAAGGTCAACTTTTAATGCATGCCTATGGTCAGACCACAGTTTCACACATCTTTAAATAGCAATGAACATACATATCAGTTCAGCTCATACACTTCCTCATTTAATCAAGATTGCTGCTGTTTGTTTCATCACTTTCAGAGGGTTTTTTTTTTCAACATAAAGAAATTAACAACATTTTTCCAGTTATGCAGACATGAAGAGATTCATTTGAACTTAACCTCAGGGCATAGAAAAACAAAAAAGTTTAGAGCATGACTCTTCATTTAGAATTACTGTGGGTCAACATATTACATTAGGTGTGGCACATAGATACAATGCCGTACATAGGCATGTTACAATACATATACACCTTACATATGATAAGTAAGTCCCATTGAGATCACATATCTCATTTTCAAGGGAATCCTGGGCCTGAAACCAGCCTAACATGCATGTTTTTAGACTGAGGGAAGACACCGGAGTGCCCAGAGAAAACCCACACAAACACGAGGAGAACACGCAAACGCAAAAACAGAAAGAGCATACACGTTTGAACCCAGGACCTTCTTGCTGTGAGGCAATAGTATTAACCACTAAGCTGTCACGCTGCCCAATAAGCACCTTACAAACATAAACATATTTTTGGCACAAATGGAACCCCATACGTGGATAAATTTCTACTGCAGAAATGTGACTAATTTATTTATTTATTCATGCACTGAGCAGGGTCTATACTGGTTGGTTGTCTTGTCCCTCAAAGACTTTTTCTTGCTTCTCTAAATCTTTAAACAGTACCGGTATATGGCAACCCCCCTCCCCATTTGTTTTGCAATTTGAGGATTTTGTCACCTTTGCTCGGCTTCTCTGCAGGGTTCTTTTTATACCTCAGCATGCGAGTTTAACTTGTTTGAATTTTTAATGAAGGTATTTTTTAATGAAGTTCAAAGCTAAATTTGTTCAGGTTAAATGCAACATCCTAACTCATCTTTTAATGGGGTTGCTAAAAAAAAAAAGGTCAAAGCATGACAACAAGACCACCCTGCTTTATCTAAAATACAAATCTATCTTTATCTTTAGCAGGTGAATACACACTGTAAATATGGAGCAAAACCAGTAAAGTCCCTATATTATGTACCTGTGTGTGGACAAGAGAGAGATAGAGACATCCCCTATAAAGACATCTTATGACTGATAATGCTTTAGCTGAGCATGGCTCATGCATTATAATTTTAGTTACCTTTAAAGCCCATGTCTATTGTTATCTATGCCTCTATGCCATTTAAAGAACCGCTCAATCAGTCTTTGACGCAATAAATCATCAACTGAAAGAAACTTAGCAACAGGGGGAGGAAGAAGGAGTCATTACTGAACTTTGAGGAGTAAAGCTCAAGGGCAATTTAAAAGCCATACTGCTACCTATTTTTGCTACATAGTCACTAAAGCATGCTAGATCACTCTGTTCTGTCTCTGAACGGTGTTCTTCAGTGATAGCTACTGTAAACGTCCTATCTTCAGCCCCTCCTTGTGAAATATGGGTGGTGACAAAAGTCTTATCATAACACAAAACCAGCAGGTCCTTTGGAAAAAAAACACTTGGTTCCAAGGATAATTCAGGACACCATTCTGAGAAAATTCTATAAATTCTATATGATGAGAATAAAAATGCAACTAATGAGATTCAAGAGCTCTCCCATCCTCCTCCTCCTCCGCCTCCTATAGCTCCCTTTTACAACATCTCTCCCAAGATGCCTTTCACCCCTTTCACACATGCAGATATTACAGACTGAGCTGCCGAAGCGCAGGTACTAAAACTCTTCAGTGTGATAGTAATAAACGCCCCTGCTTGTTGCAGATTTTTACACGTGAATGGTTGGAAGGGCAAGAATGAATACTGTAGGTTTTTGCTGCGTGTTATGCTAATGAGACATCTATGACTACGCTACGGCAGCAAGGGTAACGCTGAAATAAAATGCACTCAACTAAAACTCCCTATAAAATGACATCTGCGTTTTATGCCACACTCTAAAACCAACATCTGACTTTCATGATGAGAAACTGACTATTATTTCAAGAAAATGGTTGGAATTATATGCCGTAAGATTTTAACCTATAATTTATTGTACTCTAAAGTACAACCCCAATTGTGAAAAAGCTAGGAAGTTGTGTAAAATGTAAAAATTAAAAAAAAAAGCAATGATTTGCATATCTTGTAAACCAAATTTTTTATTCACAGTGGAATATAGTGAACAGATCAAATGATTAAACTTAGAAATTGTACCACCTTTGAATTTTATGGCAGTAACACATCTAAGAAGTGTTGGGACAGGACCATGCTTACCACTGTGAAGGCATCCTTTTAACAACAGCCATCAAATATCTAGGAATATCTAGCTGATGAAGTTTTTGAATGTTGTCCCATTCTTGTCTTGATGTAGGATTTTAGCTGTTTAACAGTCCTGGGGCTTCTTTGAAGGATTTTTCTTTCATCATGCACCAAATGTTTTCTGTTAGTGAGAGGTCTGGACTGCAGGCAGGTCAGCTCAGCACCCGGACTCTTCTACTTTGAAGCCATGTTGTTGGAACGGATGCAGTCTGAGGTTTAGCGTTGTCAGTCTAAAAAAAAGATGTCATCTGAATGGGAGCATGCATTGTTCTAAAACCTGAATGTACTTTTCTGCATCGATGTGCAGCTAGCTCTAATGCACCCCCATATCATTAGAGAGGTTGGCCTTTGGACTGTGCACTGACAACTTGCCAAATGGTCTTTCTCCTCTTTAGTCCAGATGATGTGGAATTCGTAATCTCCAAATTCAAATTTGAATTTCAAACTTGAATTGGTCTGAACAGTTTTTCACATTGTCTCAGTCCATTTTCAATGAGCTTCGACATGTAAAGATATTGGCTTTTCTTGGATGGTGTTCACATTTTGCTTCTTTTTTGCATGAAAGAGCTCTAACCAGCATTTGTGGACGGCACAGTGAACTGTTTTTACAAACACTTGTGGCAATGTTTCTGAGCTTATGCAGTGTTCCCCATTTTCCATTGAGGAACATTGTTTTTAGACAGTTTTTTGCAGGCTGGTAAACCTCTGCCTATCTTTACTTCTGAGAGATTCAGCCTCTCTAAAATGCTCTTTTTACACCCAGTCCTCTTCCTGACCTGTTGCCAATTAACCTACCATTTACTTTTACAGCATTTTGTTGCCCCTATCCCAACTTTTAAGACATGTGTTGCTGCCATCAAGTTCAAAATTGCCTTATATTTTTTCCTAAAATCATTCACTTTCTTAGTATAAACAGTTATTATGTTTACTATGGTCCAATGTGAATGAATATGGGTCTATGAGATTTGCAAATCATTGCATTCTGTTTTTATTTACAGTTTACAAGCTTTGTTGGAATAGGGGTTGTACTCTAAAGTGTACAATATGGCTGTTATTGTGGCTGAAGTGCACAATTCTTTGTAATGTATACCGATTTGGGAAAAATATCTATCTAAAAGAAATTATAAAATATTTTTTTTCTAAAACTACAACATCCTTTCATTTTCAGTCTATCAGCAGGTGGCAAACACTCTGTTTTGCTAAAACAATTCCGCCTAGCTCAAACTATCTAAAACTGAGGATAACTGTGTATTGACAGCGCAGGCAGGCTTCCATATAACGATTAGAAAAGTCATTCCTCTCACATGATTTTATGGAAGTAACAAAAACTGTATAATGAATGCACACAACCTCTGCAGAAAGTCTGTATAGTTCAAATCCAGACATTTCATCAGAATTTAGAACAGTCTATTCTCTCCAGTCAGAGAGATTAGAATTGGTGCTTTAAAGTTTAAAGGGTACATTTTGAGATCCTGATTGTGCACAAATGAGCAATGTCAGCCAAGGAAGAGACAAGAACTTGCTCTCTCATAAGCTTAAAGTAATTATACTTAAGGATTTCAAAGATTCAGGACTATTGTTTTACTTGCAGCATTTCTGGAGGTCTTGAATTGAAGATTAATATCTGAAATGCAAAATGCAGAAGACCACACAGTACAATCATTTGTAAAGAAATGGAGTCAAACTGCCATGAGGTTTTCTCTTTTCCTCTTCTATTTTGCATCATGTAGATTAAGTTAATTATTTGCTCTTCTTTGGTTAAAAATATTAGCAAATTATAATAATTTGGTTAAGTTATTAAAGATTTATTCGTGTAGTAAACTACTTTTTTTTATAATATATGTACATTTTTATTCCATTTTGTCTGTTTTAATGCTGCAATTTTGAAGTTGATGCCAGAAATTTGTTTAAAAAAAGTTTGGTAAAGTTGTTTATTTAATAAAAAAATCAATAAAAGTTTCTGAAGAAATATTTTACAAATGCATGGTTTCAGTGGCAATAAGTAAGTAACAGGGTTGAGCATACAGAAAAAAGGGCCAATTCTATGAAAAAAAAACCTGCTTTTGCAGCCCATTCTTGCTTTAACTGCCTACATTTTATGACCATCCAAGAACAACTAGAGGCCCTGAACTATTAAGCAGCCATGCTTAATCAAATTTAAAAACTACAGCAACTGGTCACAATAGATCCCACCATCAGGCTAAAATATTATCAAGACACAGGGACGTAATGCAGGTAGTTGAAGATAAAACGGGACAAGCGCCCCCTGCAGGCTGGCTGTAAAATAAGTTTAAGTCCATGTATAGGAATGGGACTAAAAATTTCAAACACAAATCATTTAATTCTTTCCTGGTGGTGACTTTTGTTGATCCACATAATTCTTACCTTGCTGTAGGATTTTTAAATATTCATTTTTCTAATAGATTTTGTTGAAGTTAATTAGTTGATGCCTAATAAAACCCCAAGTATTGTGTGCAGGTGAGTGGGCGGGGCTTATGGCTCCAGATCCTAACTGAGCAGACTCTGGCTCCAAAAATATATGGCAATGCCTATAAAGTGGGATATTTTGGCTTAAGTTTAAAAAAAAAACAAAATGGGTAAGGCAGAGACTCTTTGTCCATACTTTTTATGTTGATGATCCCAGGTAATTAAAGATTCGTAAGAGAAGATGTGATATCACATTTGAAAAGCGTGAATAGTTTACAAACTGTTACTTTTCAGAAAAACAAAGTCTACCAAATGTCAGAAAAGTGCTAAAGTTTTTGCAGGGATAATTGAGGTCTTTCTTTTTTAGTATATGTTACACTTCTGGTGCAAAAGAAGTAATATAATGAGAAGCAATGGACTCATGTTTGCATAAAAAAGGTAAATCTTCACCACTTGTGATCTGCTCATTCTACTCCTTTACAGAGTAAATGTAGATTATTCTCATTAGGCTTATAAAAGGTAATCATACCTGGTAAACTGGCTTAATCCATCTATCCCAGTTGTACACTCTCTAGTCTTTGTCATGGCCAAACATAATGTAATTAGTGGGTCATGTTATGGCAGTTGCTGGAATCTACAGCCTCAGCACAATCCTGGGAACACAGAGGGCTGCGTAAATGTCAGCTCTGTTCGCAAAGACGGCACTTATTCCACCAGCTTCACCAGTATTGCTGCAGAAACCTATAAAGTACGGCACTCTTAAAAGTCAACCCTCACCGAAAAACTTTTCCAACGTTCAACATTTTTCCTATTAATGACACACATATGATCCCGACTGTTAGAGTTGGTTACAGGTTCCTTCAGTGGAAAGGTATAAAGAAGTTGTATTTGTAGGACTGGAGGTATCGCGAAGAAATGTTTGAACTCAAAGGAGACATTCACCGGAGATTTGTCAGAGAGAAGAAGACCACGGGCAAAATCAAATACTGATGCTGACTGAGCATCTTAAAGAAAGTGATTTTTTTTCCAGCATCGCCATAGATGCTGCAATAAATGGGAGATTGCTGAACCTGATAAATGTGTGAGAGAGTGAACTTTTAGAGTTTGTGCTCATGACTGAGACTTCTCGGGACACCTGGGGCCCAGAGTGTTCTAACACTTTTTAAGGACTGCCTACTGCCGAAGTGGAGAAACTGAGGTCTGTTTGATCCAGATATTACAGCTTGTAGGGACTGAGCATTTCGTAATAACAAGACCTTTTAAAATTAAAGGTGACAAAAGTAAAACTGTTGCTCACTGGCATGCTGCCTTTACTTATCCACAAGGGGAGGCAGGCATTACCAATAAGCCGGAGGAGCTTTTGTAAAGTAATTTGAAATGCCACAAATTTTATAATTTAAAAACAGGGTTTTTTTAAACATAGAAATGAGCTACACAAGGCCTTAGATACTTGGTTAGCTCGTTTTTGGTTTCTAAAGTAAAATGCTTTTGCAAAAAGATCTTTGAAAAATTTAAAGTGATATTTTAAATATGGCATTAAAGTGTCATTTAATGCCATTTAATGCTTTCCAGAATTGCGCCGCTCAAGGTGGCTGCATGTTAGAGTAGCTCTGTTCCATTCATTCTGAGATATTGCTTTTGAAAACTTTATTCATCTTTTTTTTGGATGTAAATCCCTTTTTTTGGATGATTACGTCCTCTGGTATCGGATGCTGTGCAGCTGGAAGGATTTTTACTGAAGCCTTTTTACTTTTGGACATTTTGTTATGATGCATAACCATGACAACAAGTGTTAAATGTGAAGAACCCTGAACTCCAGTCATGGCCAAAACCAAGCAGAGTGCCCATATATCCACCGGAGGTGAAGCTCCCAGGAAGCAGCTCGCCACCAAAGCTTCCCGCAGGAGCGCCCCAGCCAGCGGAGTGAAGAAGCCTCATCTCTACAGGCTCTGTACCGTGGCTCTCAGGGAGATCCACCACTACCAGAAGTTCATCAAGCTGCTCATCCAGAAGCTGCCCTTCTAGCACCTGGTCCAGGAGATCGCCCAGGACTTCAAGACCAACCTGAGCTTCCAGAGCTCAGCCGTCATGGCTCCGCAGGAGGCCAGCGAGGCTCACCTGGTGGGACTCTTTGAAGACACCAGGGCTGAGGACACATCGGGACAGAACGCTACAAGAGACCCTTCCTGCACACAGCCATCAACTCTTTAACAAAACCAGGATTATGAGCTACAACAACATTTACTTTCCCTTTGGGATTAATAAAGTATTTTTGAATTTGAATTTACAGCGGACTTTAAATTACTATTTGCAATAGGTTGTAATATCTTGAAATTGTTGAGGCAATTACTTGAATAGTTTTGTTAAAAATGTTTTGAAAGAGAAGAATTCCCTTGTTCCTAAGCTACTAAACGCATACAAAATACTGTCACAAGTTCTTTTTTTATTTTATGCTTTCCTTGAGTTTTTTTTCCTTCTGTTTAGTCATAAAAGTCTTGCAGGAAAAATATAAAAAAAGTGTTGAAGTACTGCACCTGTAGAGCAATATTAGATTGTATGAGTGGTGTCTTAGAATGCAAAAGCACATGCAGAGAAATAAAAAAGTAATGTTTGCCTCTATTTGTTTAAAAATAGTGACAAAACGTGCTTGACAGTGTAAGATGTTAAGTTTTTTGGATTATAGACATTTTAAACCAAAATTAATTCATTCACCAACGCTTGCACTGAAGCTGTTCTCAACAAGATGCATTCAGGTACATTTTGGACACGTTAGCTTTACTTTTGGTCCCCACCAACATTGGATGGAAGGTTTTGTTGCAGCAACATTCTTATCGTGTTCATCAGCTTGTCGTTTTGGTCTGAAAGTGCACTACACAGCATTTTTCAGTCTGTCTGCTACAGCTCGATGAATGCGGTTTCAGAAATAGAAACATTTTTTGATGACCCTAACCTCTTGACACAGCATAATATGGTGTTGGCATGCAAGGTTTTGAAATGTTATCACGGTACAACAGAAACATATTAGTGGGGGGGGGGGGGTTACCTGAGGGGGTGTCATTTGATTGGTCACGCTCGGACAGTTAAAAATCACACGAATGCTATAGCAGGGATTGCCAAACTTTTCAACTTTCGACTTACAAAAATAATAGCAGAGAGTATAAAAGACTTTTGATGGTCGAAGTATTCAAATAATACTAAGAGGCCAATTAAACATGACATAAAAACAAGAGAAATGGCCGAACCTGTTATACTACTTTGATCCATGCCCAATTTTTTGCTGTTCTGTTCTGATCTTTTTTTGATAACTTTTTAAGTTAATGGTTTGTGCTGATCACCATCAGTGGGTTCTTGACACTAACTTTAAAAATGACTGTCCCATAGCAAATAAACTTTTGCCTGTCGCTTCTGCTGCACAGATTTGAAAAAACCTCAGTGTTTTCTTTGGCTGTCATGCACCCTTTCTGCAAAATATGTTCATACCCCTTGTAGTTTTTGATATACTGTCATTAAATTTAGTCAAATATTGAGCGCCTAGCATTCTTTGAAGGAATGCATCTTGCTCACAACCTTTCATGCCAGAGTTTTCAACTAAAATCATCTTATGTCTAGAAAAGATGGAGTTGTAGCCATTTTGGTCAAACCATGATATTACCGGCGTGATTTTAGCATTCAAAGTATGTGTTTGGAATAACTCACAGCTACTAACACATTAAATTATAGCTCAGTTTGTGTAAAAATCACTCAGTTATAAAGTCGATTAGTTGTGGCGGCCATAGGTTAGGAAGTTTCTGATTAAGTAGAAGAACCGTTTGTACCCATAGCATCATTGCATACTGTAGCTATCTAAAGATATTTATTGATAGATTTAAATGTACAAACAGTTGTTCAGTTTCTAAATATTCTGCTACCGTGTCGCAGGTTTTATTTAAAAGCACCATCACAAAGTTAGGAATGAAAGCCATTTTTCCTTAGTGACATGCCACATATCAACCTCCCACCACTCAATCACAGCTCCCCCGTTGATCTCAGGTATTGCACATGGAGAAAATTTAGTTTCTGTACTGGGATGCATTATGATAGAATGGAGGAACATCATCTGCTTTAGCAAAGTTCACAATATGAAAACTTTGAAAGCAGCGAGCTTCACCGCACACAGCTGGGCTTTGGAAGGAATCGCAGAGCAAAAATTCAAACAACAAAAAAAAATGTTCGGAAAAAGCAGTAACTGCAGGAGAGCGTGTTGTGTCCGAGGGCAGAGGAAAGAGTAGTAATGAATAATTTCTGATCCAATAAACCCACAAGCTAAGAAGCCAGATCTCAAGAGAAATTAAATCTCTGTGAAGGCCTGTAATGGAGAAATAAAGAAATATTACTTGATGAGAATAAGGACCATCATACCAAATGGTTGCAAAGACATTTAATAAGAGATCACTTAAAGAAACAGCTGCAGATTGAAAACCAACAGTATTTCTAGAAAAAATGGCTGCTTTGAAAAGAAGTGCAGCAGCTTTAATAGAATAATCTTAACGATGACCTGAAGATCTGAACGACAGGTCATCTTTTCAGTACATAGACAGCAGTAAGAGGTGACACCTTAAATATCTGTTTTTCTGGTCAGACCCATCCGAGTTTGACTCAAATTTGTCCAAAGGAACATTATGTGTGTCTTTTGTGGGCTGTAACATTCTGCTTCCTTTATCTCCACGCAATGCCTCCCCCTGGAGGTCAGGCTTCTTTAATGGCTGCGTGGGCACGAGGAAATAAGCGAGGCAGAGGACAGGACCTATCTTAAAGCAGAAGCACGTTGACACGGGCCCTTATTCATACCTTCCTAACAGTCACTGTGAGCGTGGGCTCTGAGCCGCAGAGACGAGAAGACTCTGCAGCTTCCGTTCATCTCTGAAAATTCACTTTTCTTCGACTTGCTACCAGGAGATCATCGCTATAATTCTCGGATGCTTACTACCCCTAATAAATTGAGTAGAAACACCCATGGCTGTCCATTGCTCACCTGTTTCGCCTTCCATCATTCGGCCCCCACTTCCATTAGGCAGTGTTCTATCCTATCATCCATCACTCTAAGGTGTTGTCCACTATTGGCTGCCCTTGATCACCCCTGACTAGCCTTGACTGGGGGCCTGTGCTTTGTGTTGTAGATGCGAGCGCTGATAGGATGTGACAACTTTATTAAGCACAAATCAGGCGGCCGAATTTCCATTCTCCGCTGGACATGTGAGCGATGTGAGCCTCAAGCTGCGGTTTTCATCACGCTGTGGAACTTTCTCCCTCCTTTTTTCTTTCTCTTTTAATTCAAAGGCCCCCAGGTCTCTGACATTATCACACCCTGGCCTCAACTATCTACTACAGGAGCCTTTAGGGGACATATAGTGGGTTGGAGGGCTGGTTCGGTCACTGGATTGAAGCATCAACCACATGTCACCGGTGACCATTCGTAACTTTGAATTGCATAACATGACCAAGCGGCTTTCGTGGTTTTCAGACAGATGCAGAATTAAAACTTTTTTTTGTTGTTGCTACAAGAAGCTAAATTTGCATGGTTAAATCCACTTACATTATTCCTAACAGATTCAAGCCACATATGTAAATGTTGTGAGACCGAAGCTTTGACCTAATGATTCTATAATGCTTGACAACCTAAAATGCTCATTCAGTGCTGATTAAACATACATTTTAAGCTTTACAGAAACTTTACAGTAGCTGCTGTGGCTAAAAACACTTTTTTTTTAAAGGTAAAACCATTGATTTTTCTGTTTCATATTAAATTCTGTTCATGCTCAGCCACGACTGTGTCTTCTTTGTTTGCCACCCGCCTGTTTTTGTTTTTCAGCTGGATTAGTCTTGTTGACTGGACCGTCTGCCTCGCAGCAGCTTTTTATTAGAAGTTTATTAAACCCTTTTGTTTTCCTCATCTTCCCGCCTCTCTCCTCCACTCATTTAGACAGCCATGGCAGTTACAGTTGCACGAACAGGTGCTCGTACATCTCAAGAAAGTCTCACAAATTTGTAGAAAGTTGTTTTGAATGCAATTTACTGAAGGCACTTCCAATAATAGTCCAAAAATCATAGGTCAAGGGTATCATTCTTGACAAAGTGTGAAAGACTTTCAGCAGAAACAATTGCCCTTCCATTTTCTGCATCCCAGGGACAAGATGGAGCCTCACCTTGTGACCTGTGAACTCCTGCTGGGATTAGCAACCCCGCAAAGGCATGCAGATCAACCTCATCCATGCCCTTCCAGCTGTCTCCATATCTTTTAAAGCTCTCAATGTCATATGGTAGTGGTGTCCTAATTGTTTCCCTGATCTTCAGCAGGTCTTCAAGTTCTGCAGAAGCCTGTCAATCACTCAGTCATTCATATCAGGTGTGTCAAAGCAGAGGAACATCTAAACCATGCAGGACAAGGATTGGACACCACCGTCGTATGGTGATGAGAACTGTGTTATCCTTCCATTTTTTTTTAGAAAAAAGATTCTCGTTCAGCTTGAGGCGCTTCTTCACCTGAACATGATGATGCATCATACTCTGAGTTGCATTCCTCCCCGTCTTATTCTTCACACAACTCCTCATCTTTCAAATCAAATGTACCTTGCTGGAGATCTTAAAAAATAGCTCTATGGCCTGCAAACAAGTGAAAGGTCATGGCTTCAGCACAGAGAGAATTGAGGGTACTGTCATCTGCAGCACATTTCGAGCCTCTGGACGTCGAAGTATTAGGAAACAATGCCTTGATAGTTGTGTCTGAAATTGTTTGAACTTTGATCTTTAAAGCTGTGTATGGGGTGGTGGAAATGTGATGATACACAAGAATGTTTTAGTTCAGTTTAAAATCAGCCATCAGTCTGTAACTGACTCTGTCACTGTAATTTTAACTGGCTGGTCAAGAATGACTCATAGACAATCTGTGTACTCAAGTTGTGTACATCTTACATGGAAATAAGAATAAAAGGCATAATTTCCCTTTTTCTAATGTTGAGGTCAAGTTAGAGAAAATCTTAAAATTTAAAATGAAAAAAAAAAATCAACATTTAAGTAGTTTTAACTGCTGTTAAACAGAGTTTAGGGCCATTTTTCATACAAAGACAACCTGCAGGTTAAATATAAGTATTATGTTTTACATAATGATTATATGAGACCATATTGATTGCCCATAAATGTAAATTCTTATGACTATCATAAATTGGAGACCATGATTAGCTTTAGTGACATTAAAAGAACAAAAGACGTAGCAATGGCTTTTCAGTATTGCCAAAATTCTTTTTAAGGAAGTTGAAACGATACATTTTAGTGACAGAGGAAAAAGAAAAGACTTTCATGTCATCATACTAATCTGAACAGAGAAAATCCTAAAGAGATTAACAGGAGCTCCTCGCTCAAGAGGAAAATTAAAATCATTCACTTTCTCTGGTAAGTCTTAAGGCAAACAAAACGGCAGTGTGGGCAAAGGTGGAAGACAAATAAAATAAACAAATAAATAGAATAAACAAAATAAGTGCAATAACATTTTATCTGTATTTTAAAAGAACTGACTTGGCTTTATTATTCAGTTATCTATCTAAAGAGAAATCTACAAGAAAAAAAGGGTAATTTTCTTCCTCTTCCCATCACTACATTCATGTGAAAATGCATTGCTGATTATTTCTTTTTATATTTATGGTGCTGCATGATGCATATTTAGAAGTCAGCTTATCTAATAAAAAGTAAAAACCAATCCAAGGAGCAAAATTGTTTCGAAAGTACCCCATTAAACACTAAATCTCAATTGAATCTTATAACTGAGATCTATCCTGGACCTTAAGGATTTGCAGCGCCGCAGTGGAAGACAAAGCTTATTTACTTCACACTCCTAGATTATAGATATGGACCCTCCCTAATGCAAGAGAGATAAACTGTGTTCAATGAAACCACTGTTTCAGGCAAGATTCAGAACAAAAGCATGTATTTCACCTCAAACGGCTTCTTTTTAGAAAATAAAACACATTCTTTAAGATCTTTCCCATTTTGGGTTTAAGCTGCAATAACAAGGTACACAATAATTCACGAGCAAAGTGCGGATGTTTTGGATTTTTTGTTTTCATCCAGATATCAGAATGATTTTTTTTTCTTTTGTTTGCCGTAAACTTGATCAATATCTGAGTGTGATAATCCTCCATTTACAAGAAAACTTCAGGGTTTAAGTCTGGAGAAACTTGGTGTACAGTACATCCAAAGGATAAATTAATATACATGTAGCAAAGGGTGGGGTGCAAAACAGCAGACTGTGCAAAGATTAACCACCCTGCAGACAGGAGCGGCAGCAAATCCAAGCGGACGAGGTTGTGGCTCCGAGGAGAAGCCCACACTCTAAATTAAATTAGCAGGAGATGGGCTCATTAGCACCAGGCTGGTTACTCAGGGAGCCTGCTGGCCTTCCATATCAGCTAAAAGTGATACCGGCAAGGCAGTCAGAAAGCAACATCGTCAGCAACATGTACATCATGCAGATGGATGTAAGCTGGAAGGTTTTATAGGGAGCCTGGTTAATCATACCCTCCACGAACTATAGTAAACCAGGCAATAAATAAAGATAATTATGGGTAAAAGCCTTAAAACAAACAGTTAATTTTGACTGCTTAATTTAATGTGCTTTAAAACTTAGAATATATTAGCAGCTGTGATTTGTTTTTTGCAATCAGGTGGACTTTACATGTGCCACGATGAACCTTTTAATTTAAACTTGGTGCAGACGAGTCAAAAAACAAGCACACAACAACAACAACAACAACAAAAAATCACAAGCTCTGTTCAAATTTCAATAGGTTTGCAAGAGAAAAAAAATGCAGATGCCATAAGCTGTTGGGCAAACATGAAAACTGAATTATATCACAGTTTCTTTTATGTACCACTAGAGGGAGTGGTGCACAATCTGCCTCAAGTGTTACGCAGAAATAAACTGCAAAAGTGAAGAGTCGCAGCAACAACAATCAAGGAGCTTTGGTCTTGTCAGGTTGCAGGTTTTACTAAAACATTCATTTCATTTGTCAATTCTAAAACTATTCTCGTAAGCACGGCACCGTTTCTAAACATGTTTTCATCTACACGGATATGACCAAGTTTGCTGTTGTAGCTATGTCAGGCCTGTTTTCGGCTCTGCAACCCTGCCATGAAAATGCAAGAAAAACAAGAAACAAGGCATAGAACACACACACAAAACCACTACGCCAAGTAAAAGATGTAAACACAAGAAGAGGCCGCCCTCAGAACGTAGATTAGATTAGAGGTTGGGCTATGACATCATTTTCAAAAAGTTGCGTTTTGGCTTTCTATACAAAAATGCAAGGGTGGCCTTTCAGTTTTTTCTTTCACTCTGGAACTTGTTTTCAAAACACATCATTTGGGGCTCCTAAAATTAGACTGACTGACAAACTGACAGCCATTAGTGTTCAGTATAGAGGAACTTTATGTTGTATTGTCTTAATCATAGGCCATTTTTGAATGAGATTCACTCTAAAACTAATTATTTGCAGATGTTCATTCAATGATTCTTTTCTGAGAGTTTTGCTGAAATCCGTTCAGTGCTTCACAAGATATTTTTCTAACTCAACAGACAAACAAACACACACATATAGAGGCATTGGCAAAGCAATTATCTCCCACCTTTTCCTTATCAGCGTTGGGTGATAAACACATATAGCATTCAAAGAAAACTATTCTTTGGATGAGTGGGAATTTAGCAATCTTGTTGCCTTGAGGAAGGAAGCTGTTGCACAGTGTTGTTGTTCTTTGTTTATTACAGCAATATTTTGTTCCAGATGTCAGAATATAAGACCACACAAATGGGAGGGAAGCAGTGTTCATCAAACCTCTTGAAGCCAAGGCAGCAGAGGGATTTTCGTTGAGCAATCTGTGTGGCTGCTTGGTCTGTGATGTCTTTACACCAGCCTGCATCCTCAATTATGGCTCTACTAGCCAATGGAGGTCATTAATCCTCTAGTTGAGACAAGACAACAGGACATGAGTTTCTATCACTTTGTCACAACATCCATCACCATCTCATTGCTGAGCTTGAACATGTGCTGCACAGCCAGGACACGTGTTATCCAACCTAGCTCTCAAATTGTCTGTTTGTGCACAAAGGTGTTACCTCATCCAGCTGGATTGCTGAGCAAGAGGTGTTGCAATGGAGCCAGGTTCCAGTCCAAACAAAACCACAACAGTCTCTTATTTTGTGCTGGTAAATGCAGCTGTAAACAATCCACCGTATTTTGTCCAGAAACAGACATTGTCAGTAAAAAGTGATGGTGCTCCCGGTCTGCGCGGCTTAGCTGTAATACAGGCTCTTTTGCTCCATCTCCTATAGCACACTGCTTGTGTCCTCTCCCGGTCAGCTGTCTGCCTCATTAGCAGTTTGCTGTACAGCTCCTCCTCAGTAACATTAAGCGTCTAATCTTCCAAGCTGTTCAAGGCTGACCTTGATTTCCAGCAGCAACTCTCAGCCGCAGTGTATGCAGTCTAAAACTTTTTCCTTCGTCAAATATCTCTGCTGCATCTCTTCAAAATGTCATTTTCGAACTCCAGCAAATCACAGGAAGAATTCTCTCTTATCAAAAATGGAGGAGACATGCAGCTGGGGGAGGCCTGGCAGGCCACAGGTGTGCCGTGTAATTTCCAGCAAGCCGTGCCTTGACACGCACTCAGACACAGAGAAAACACACAGCAAACAAAAGGAAAGGGGAAACAGAAACAAGAAAAGGGTGAAGGGTTATACAGGCCGACCATAACAAAAATAGCATCTGTACCAGAGAATGGCGTCACTCTGCTTTTCTGCTTGTTGTAATTCAGATGCTTCTTTCTCACACCATAATATAAAAGTGCATTTAGGGTTTTGAACATACAATAAGTCTCTGCCTTGGGCTACTTTTACATTAAAGCAAAACATCAAAACCGAAAAAGAAGTCTAACACCCACCACCAACTGGCTTTTGTCTTTAACTCCATCTGCTGTGTACCACTGCCTCTGTAACTGCTGATACTGCAGTACTGCCAGTATCTGGATCTGCTCGGCTGGAGTTAAACAAGTGATTATCAAATCAAATAAGAGACAACATCAGCTACTTTTCCAAACTCAAAAGTTGGCTTGACAGGTGAGAGAATGTTGAGCCAGTGGCAAGAGGAAGAGAAGGTGTGTTTGCCACAGCACTGTGCTGTTGAGAGTGCATTTGTGCACAAATACCCCCTACTTTCCGCTGAATAACATTATTTTTGTGCCTATATCATATGCACATAATTAATTTTTAACTGTATGACTTCTCAATCTAATTAAATAGCTTATCGTAATGCTCATTTACTTGTAATCACCATCTGAAAATTAGGAAATTGACTTAACTGATGTTAGTGGTCTTTTTGCCGTTTAGGACCTGTTGTTTTTGTTGCCTTCATGGCAGGTAATGTGACACAAGAGGGGAAAAAAAAGAGGTTGAGTTAGGTTTTTTTTAAAAATTGGATTTATGAAGCCATTACTTTTAATTTTGTTGTAAAAAATGTTTTTAAAACTTGCAAATTGTAGTAAATTGGCTCTGCAGAGAAGCACAGTTCTTAGTGCTCTATAATGGTCTGTGTTGACTTTACTTTGGTCTGAGGCCCTGTTTACAAGTAGCCGATCTCCCGGAAACATTAAAGATTTTCAGATGTTGATGGGGGAAAAAATGTTACATGTTTACACTGTGCTGCTGTGCTCGTTGAACCCGCTGTAGTTTCCACGCCAGGCACAGACACCAGTCTCTCCGGCATGTAAACAGTTACATCTAAAATGGTGAATACACAGACTTTTGTTTGGACTTCACACTGACGTTGGGTTGCTGCTACATGTTAAAAAGGGTGAGTGACATAAACGGCACTCTGCTATCCGTCATTATTACTGTTGCTGATGTACTCCTGCATGTGCAAGAACATCTAACGACTGGAGGAGCCATCTGTGGTGCTCATGTGCAGTTTCACACGTTGCGGCTACCTTTAAAATGCAAATAGGAGGGTCCGAAAAGTTCCCCTCAGAGACCTGATTTCAAAAAGTTTCAGTGTCAGAGAAACCAACCGGTTTTGTTGTGTAAACAAACAGCCGAACTGCAACATAAAAAAACAGCTTCATGTAAACCTCTGAGATGCTGATGCTCTAGTGTGCCATCTAGAGGACTTGATCCTTAAGGTACTAAAGGTAATTCCCAGTAGAAAAGGCACAGATTCATGAGGACTCTGCTCTACTTACAGTATACCCTTGTAAGGCAGTGTCACAGAGCCAGCTTGCATCACAATAGCACCTTGAAACTGAATCAATCAAATACATTTTGTATAGATTTATTATTATATTAGCAGGGCTTTACCAGCTGTGACAAATGTATGTTACAGAAAAAGACTCACTGTTGTTCTCCTTAGGTGAAAAAGATGCACGTTAGATGCGAGGCTGTCACTTTAATCTTGTGTAATCGCAGTGACACAATCCTTTTCCTTGTGCTTGAGCAGCAGTGGTCCTAAAATGCACTCGGTCTGATATTTTTCCATCTCACTCAGTCAGTCTAGATCATTGAACAAGACAAACACTGGAATGGCCGGCCTCTGCACATTCTATGCTAATGAGACTGGAATTTGTGCTGCCATTTTGGGAAGAGATATGAGTAGCAACTTGAACGTCCTTTAATACTCCCAGACTGGCAGCAGGCCATAAATATCAGAGTAAAAAAAACCTCAACTCAGCGAAAGAGTCCTATGTTTTCTCATTAATTGTTATAGTAATCAGAATCAAAGAACATTGCAGTATTTTTCATAGGTAAATATTATATCACATTCATTCAAAAGTCATTCAAAACATGACCTTTTTAGTTTGTCTGTTAGAAAATAGTTAAGAAATGAAAAAAAAAATTGTGCTAAAAAGATAAATTTCACAGCATCCTAACCGTAAGTTCAATTTATACCTTCTATAAGTGAGTAATTATGTAAAAAATCAGTTTATTCAGTTTCAGCACTTTTTTTTAGTCGAGAATAAAGTGGGACAGACTTGTGGCGTGCTGACAAGTAGGCACAGAAAACACACTCACAGCTGCTATCAGTGTCAATCACACATGCCCTATATGACATCATTCAAATGATACAGATACAGTTGTGTAATTCAGGATGTCTGCAGATCACAAGATGGTAAAAACATGTTTGTAGCTGACATTTAAACTAGATGTTTACTATGACTGGCCTGCAGTCACTACTGATCACGGTCACCACAGCCAGGCTCTGAAGGGCCACGAAAATCAACTCATTTTTCTTCATCAATTCTTATGTCGTCAGTTTAGTTTCGCAAACCAAAACAAGGAACCAGACAGACATCGCCAGTGAGAAAGGACCTTTTCAAAATAAAATCTTTAAGTTAGACAAAAAAGCCTGAGACTGAGTGCACTTCTCAAGTATGGCAACACTGTAGAAAAATAGTTTGGATTCATAGTTTATTAATTTTGCAAAACAGTAAAAATCAATGTAAAAACTGTAATTATCATTTTACTGTTAACAACAACAACAAAAGTGATTCATTTGCTTTATTGCCCACTCCAAGTTTCTATCCTCTTTCTAAGTTATTAGTCGAAGGTAAATTAACTCCAGAGCTCTGGTTAGACCAAGCAGACATGAAAGTACTTAATTACTTTAAGTGCAGCTATGTACAGGTCTGGCTACAATGATTACAGCACTTGGTAATTTTATCACAGTAGTGGTACTGCACAAGTCAGCATTTTGCCCTCGATAATGCTTGACTGGGCTTTGTGGGAGGCTCATTACAGAAAACCCTTGTCTTCTATTTACACATCATGCAGAATATATGTGTCTTTAAGTAAAATAAGACTATCTGTATGCGTTTTTGGATTGATGACACAGCGTACAGCATGCACAAGGTGTTAACAACGTGTGGCTTCGACATGTAAACAGTACAGAGTGATACATGTTGCTCCTCACAGGATGACTCCTAAATATCTCGCCCAGCACAGTCAGGGGCCATTCTAATGTTTCTCTTTTTCAGCTGTCTGGCTGTTGATTCTCTCTTTGCTGCCACAAAATAAAGGAAATATCAAGCTGTGCTTAAGTTTTTGTATGTTGGTATCCCTGATGAGTTTTATTTGCAGGGTTTTATGAGGAACATTTTACGTACGCTGCTTGCTGGGTTGTGTTTGGCTTGCACTGGTCTGTTAAAATGTTCTGTGTAGCCTTTAATGGATTCAGATTGACTAAACACTGTATGAAGCTGTTAGGTATGTTCACTCTATGTGGGTTGTGCTCAGGGGTGCCCTTGTAGCACACCTTCTTGCAGACTGCCCACTGATGAAATAGAGCCTCATAATGCTTTGAGTCCAATCAGCTTTTGTTAGCTTTCTTTTCTCCACATCCAGCCATTCATTTTTTTTTTGCTCAAGCAATTTTGTCATCTGAGTGCCAAACATGAGTGAGGAGACTGCAGCCGTTCGCAGTGATTTCCTAGGAAGCAGTCGTGACATCACCCCTCCCTTTTTCTGGTTGCGCCAGTCCATATGTTTATTTGAATGAAATGATGATTAACTTGAGTGCATTAGCATTATAATGGTTGTGTATCCGCTTCTGCCTGCGTTTAAATGTACGGATGAACCAGCGTGAGGCTTCCACTTTGTACGTACATGGCTTTTGCTTTTGTTCCAGGGCCTGACGATGTGCTTCATTTACATAATTGTAATTACCTGTGTGGGCAGAAGACTGGCTGCTGCCCCAGGTAGCTATAAGATGAGGCCTGTTTTTCCTCCCATCTTGCTTGTTCTGCTGTGAATCACTTAAATTGCCCAGTCTCAACACCTTGCAGAATCTGAGCGAGTTACAGCTTTGGAGTCCCTGCTTTCCTTAATGACACATTATGCTGAAGGCTGAATGGACTGATTTTTTTCTTTTCTTTTTCCAGGAGGAGGAGGAGGAGAAATCACAGTGTAGGGAATCAGAGATACTTTACTGACCAGACAATTTTTCCACTGACTCAATACATCACCTCAGGTTCTCTGCTGTTTGAACAGTTTACCAATGCAGGACTAAAATGTGGTACACATTCAGCTCAGATTGCAGTAAACAAACATGAACCAAATGCTTGTGGTCATAAATAATAGTCACTAATTGTGTGTTCCCAATCAATATTGTATCGTCAGAAGACAAAACACAGTAAAATATGACATGCTATGTGTTATGTTGCCATCTTTTATAAAGCTCTTAAACATCAGTGAGACAAACAGGCTTAACGAGCTTGTTAAATAGATTAATTTTCTCCTTGCCATTAAACAGAAAGATTGAGCTAATTGTAAATTGTGAGAAAAATCACATGATATTACTGGAAAAAGCCACACAGTGCTTGTCAAAAAGAAAAAAGAGAAGAAAAGCAACAGCAAATATATTAAACAAACTTGAAAGTAAAAATTGGTGAGTCCCTGTGTCTGGTCATGATGTGACTTAATTATTTTCCTGCTTTTTAACTAATTTCATATGGTGGGTGAGACTATGGCTAGATGCTTACAGAAGGCTGCAATCCAGCCAATACCACAGTCTCATGGAAGAACTGCGATAAGATGGTGGTGAACATCACAGATCTGCTGCAAAAACAATCTATATAAGAACAAAATGCCACACCAATGAAACCAATAAGACCATTATGCCATGGCAACATAGCAAAGGCCATGTTTACACTGTGCGCTGTAACTTTTCCACCCTTTAACCCAGTACATACATAATATCATTAACAAGAATGCATCATGAATGTTACACATACAGTGAATGCATCTTAAGACTTGACTGTTTTGATCCACGTAAAAAGAATGTCAAAATACACAAACATGGTAAAAATACCAAGCAGTTTGAAGTAGCCTAAGTGTGCCCATCATGCAGCAGAGCACCGAAAATGGAGATAAATAGTCATTTCCCCCCCCTAGTATACACCCACCCACTCTGAGAATGAGACCCAGATTCAGTGAAATGAGGAAATCTCAAACATTTACCACGCTCGGTGGTGTAACTGATACCTGTAGATGGCAGAGGATGAGATGTGAGCCGGAGACAAATGGGCAGATAAATATGCAGGCACATTCTTTCTCTTCAGGCTCGGGGAGATTTTTATCAGGGAAACTTGCTGCTATAAAAAGCCTGAACTAAACAAACAAAAAAAAAAAATCTTCAGCTGTCTTCAGAGACGCAGCTTTATGTTGGAATTCATTCACCTTACTGACATTGTCACCAAACACTGGAATAAGGTATTGACTAAAAAAGCAGCTGAATGAAAGCAAGCCTTGAGTCTTCTTTTTTTTACATTATGCTCAGATGTCTTTGTTAAAGTTGTGTATGTTTCTGTCTCTATGACTCCACAGTCTGTGATATTGATGCTAGAGGGTGTCATCCAGGGTGTTGCATCGCTTGTTAATTTTAGCCAGACGTAAACAAAAACACGCAGAGCTTCCACTCCACACATACAGTACATGTGCTGCTCCTTTGTGGGGATAGAGCGCTCTACTCGCAAGCAATCAATACTGGATGCACCTACAGGGACCGACCAAGCAAATGGCTCGAGGCAAGACCCAGTCCCTTCCTACTATTTTCTATATATAAAACTAGCCTGGCATAAAATGAAAAACATTACCTGCCACCAGAGCACATAACTCTACCGGCAGCAGGCGGAGGAGTTATGGAATGTAGCCCGAAGAATGATCCAATTACACAAATGGTGTTTTGACAATAGAAGACCATTTATCATGGCGCATTATAGAGATAAACCACCACAGTTCTTTGGTTTAAGATGAAATTCCCACTTGATAACTAACGATAAAGAGACCACCACAAAATTGGCCTCACCTTTCTGGATTTTAAAGTATGTGCGCGTTTGTCGGCGTGTGACATTCGCTCTACGCCGCCTGTGGAAATATGGGGTCTGTAGAGCAGCAGAGACGCACCCACCCTCGAGATAAAGAGTGGGCTTTCAGCTCAGTCACTCGAGAGGATTGGTCTCTCTCTCTCTCTCCTGCTGAGCTGCCTTGTTCCTTATAAACAAACACATATGACAGATGTCAACACATTACCACCGAGCCTCACTGAGTGTCTTCTTATGGTTGGCATGCTGCTTATCTGAAGTCGCTGCAGAGCAGAGTTCCTCAGCATGGTCATTTACATTGTAAAGTGCAGAAGTATGATCTACAGGAACCTTTCAGAGTTAGGAACTTTAGAAAAAATAAAAAAAAAGAGTGCACCTAAGCCTTACTTTGGTAATTAGTACAGTAGTAATATGTGGTCCTTTATATCTTAAAAGGCTGTGAACAAAGAAAGTCATAAACGGGTAATAAAGAAAGAAGAACTGTAGACAAAAAACAAACATTAAACAGTATTTTGCTCCTTTCAAACATGCGTAACACTTGGCATGCGAGTTATCTGTTCTTCATTAGATAATAAAGTTAATTGTGGGTACCATATTTTAATTAGCACACTTGTCTTCATAAAATTCTGATAACATATTTCTAGCTTTTTGATTCAGGTTTTTTAAATTTTGATTTTGATCGTTGGTTCTCGTAGCCTGTGTCCAATAAATGTACACATTCTTCTGTTTTTTGTTGTTATAAAGAAAAATACTTTTAGAATTTGACTGAAAAGCACCCAGATGCTTGTAATCACTTTCAGTTTCAAAGGACTACAATGTCCAGTGGTTGATGCTGTGTTTTATTAAAAGATGTTCTCCTTTCTATAACTTGACAAGCAGAGCTGGGCACGCAGGCACAACTTGGCATAGGCTTTTAATTTTGATGATTAGAACATGACCCGTCAAATTTTACAGCTAAGGTAAACGTCCAAATTCCTCCAGTCACTTGAGTGGACTAGGGAATTCAACACACAATTATCTGTTCCAAGGAATCTGACAGAATGTGTTAAACACATAATTAAGTGCTGTTCAAGCCTTTACGTCCATGGTTTTACCTTAATAAGTTTCTGCAACACCAAATTGTTTCTCTCCTCAGCATACTGACCAAATGAAACGGAAAAAAAAGAAACACATCAACTGATTTAAAAAGTTGTTTGGAACTGAAGTTTCTGCTTTCTGGCTGATTACATACCAACTTTTCAACCGCTGCATCCACTGTGGCTCTGTGTTTGTTAGGCTTAAATTCATTTTTGTGACAGTACCAATTGTTTTGAGAAACTGTAACTGTTAAAAACAGATTTCTGAGTGGTGGTGCAGATCCTCCTCTGACAAACAGCCATGACATTGTGCTGAAAGTGCCTCCAGGAAAGGCAAAAGATCAATTTTTTTTAAAGCTTACAACAACCCTACAGTAGTGGAATTAAATCTCCACAAATAAAACAGTTTTGTATTCATAGATGTAGAAAAGTTATATTAGCTGTTCCTTTTATCCACCATCTCTATGTTTTACATGATTACGGGTCGTCAGACCTTATACAGCATATTAGTGTCCCCACCTTCTCTTGTTGTTGGGATTTGAAGCCAGCAGGATCCGGTATTGTCTTGTATTTTTGGAACCAGTGTATGTGCATTAGCAATTAAGTCCCATCTACTCTCCCACACACAATCATGGTGTTAGATGACTTTTCTTTCAAACATGAAAACACTATTTACAACTAAACATGTTAGAAAAACAAACATTTGAACATGCAGCAATAAAGTAAGAACTGGTGAATCAACAAAAGGCATCAATTTTAAAAATTGATCTGAGGTGTGTTTTTTTTTTTTTTTTTTTACCAAGGGTTATAGTCCTTGTTTGATAACACTGAGGGGGTGGGACTTGCATTTTGTCCTGGAACCATTTCTGCTTCAACTTCTAGGTTCTGGTCAAAGGTCTAGATACGTGCAACATGAGCAGGAGGAACATTATGGGAAAACTGACCAATGTGTGAAAGACTTAATGCCATAGTTCTGACAACCAAATGAAGCCAATAATGTCACAGATCTCATGTGTACAAAGGTCTGCTGAAGAAAGGTGCTCCACCTGTTGCTCATGCCATAATTGACAGGTAAATAGTTACAGAAAACATCCTTTGAATATAAAATTATAATGGAAAGAAAACAAGAAACACAGGGCTGATAATAAACTGATTACACATAAAGCCAACAGTTGGCTACAGCTTCGAATATTCAGTTGCATGCTTTTATGTTGAAGTGCTAGAAGCATCTGAAACCGACAAAAAATCAATTGCAAGATCGGCTTTGACCACAACTCCTTCTCAAATAAGGCAATAATCACAACCATCTCATCCCCTATATAAAGTGAAGTCTAATAGTCACAGGTCAGCCATGTTCGTGGGTTCAATGCACAGGAGGTTGACTGAGAGGCTTTTGATTACCAAACGCTTAACTTATGCACTAATCAATAAGAACTGAATACATCAGAAAACACTGTCTCCTGTTGTATAATATTCTGGGAACTGAGCCAGCTTTAATGGGTCACTTTTTTAATTGGCTAAAAAGAACATTTCAGGCCTGACTTGCTGCTACAGAATGGTGCTCTCTCTTCCCTTAGCGGCAAACATTTCAGTTAATGCCCCATTTTTAATTCATCTCTTCAGGGCAGCTCAGCCTTCACTGGATCAGCATATCTTTCGCCTTTGCAAGTGCTGCTCTCTCAGCATGTCGCAAGGACCCGTTGCTGAGTTATGATCATGTCTCTGTAATGAGCAGGAACCCAAATCCTGTTGAACGCACGTTGTTCCCCAGCTATGACGGGGGAGGAGGAATAGGGGTGGGGCGGTTTTAAATACTTCGTAGCGAACTCCGATCGTGCCAGGCTTCAGAAAGTGATGTAGTAGCGCCACCGATCCTCCACGTACGCCCCTACCGCTCTGCCTAATGAAGAAATGAGGTGAACCTGGGTGAAAAATGAGCGAGCTCATCACAGACCTTTAAGAGGGGGAGGTTAAAAATGGGAATCTTCGCTGGATAAAACAGCCCACATCCCCACCTACTACGACTCACCCCACTTTCTTAACACTTATTTCAGTCGGGATGATTGAGTAATTTCCAAACAGCCCCCCCATCCCCTCACACACACACACACACCAAACAGAAACCTCTTCAAGGCTAACGAATTTGGTTTGTGCAACTGGTGCAACACAACAGATCGGGGTTAATCCCATCAGGGCTCGCTCACAGGTTCATTGCTGACAGTATGATCAGAATATGCATTCAAAATGCTGCTTCTCAACCAAATGGTGTCCGCTGCCTTTGAGATTATTGGCAGTTTTGTTTGTTGAAGTGCCTGAAGAGAAAGTAAATGAAGTTGGAGCTGCGAGAAAAAAATAAAAAACAACAACAACCACAAAAAAAAAATAGGATTAGTTCGGCATTGCTACACCCAGAGCTCTGAAAGTCGATACAACCCTGGCAGCCCAAGACAATCTGAAAATGCACATTACAAGACAATGGCACGTCCTTTTTGTGTCCTTTGCCCAGCTGTTGACTTCCGTCTGACATCACGCGGCACATCTCATTACACAGAACCCAGCTGCCTGTACCTGCATGTGCTGTCATGGACTGCTTTGAAAAATGCAGACAGCTTGGCCAGTTATCAGTCATTTGTTGTTGTTGTTTTTAAGATATAGCATCAACCAAGCACCAGAAAGCTAACTTCAATATCACTCTTTTTTTTCACCAGCTCTAAAATGAATGCTCCTTTCCGAAGGAGATAGGTGGTGTTGTACAGTTTAATGTAAATGAAATGTAAAAAAGGATTTATCTGTTTGTACAAAGCGGAAAACGCTTTGAATTGCTCAAAGTAATTCCATTGCTCTGAAAACACAATGTTCGAATATTTATCTTCATATTAAAAACTCCTCGGGGCGATTCCTAGAACCTTTTTTTAATAACCTCCCTGCGCTGAACAAAATTATGCATCACATTTACATTCTCAGTTCCACTTATAAAATCATTTTAATCTAGTTTGTCTAAGTAGCTGCATAATTTTCATTTAAACTCAGGAAAATGGTAACCGGAAATGGTTTGATCAAGTATATGTTAACAACATAGCATTTGAAGTGTACAAAACTTGTTGACCTGTAAAAGGACTGTCCTGAGAGGTATGATAACATAGATATCCGGTTTCTGTCAGGTATCTGTCTTGTTTCACATACCTTTGTTTATATGCAAATCAATTAAGAATCTATTCAGTAGCGGCAAAATGCACTTTGTGTAGATTTTTTTTTCTTCGATTTTTCTTTTATACATTTAAAATGTTTAACCTTTGCTAATAAAAATATGGTAATATGTACCAGAAAGGTTGATAAAAGTAGTAGTAGAGAGGCTAACAGACTATAAAGTGAACCTTACAGACGTACAGTTTACCACTACATTAAGCTTTTGCTGAGCTCTGAAAACTTGATTCATAATATCAAAATTTAATCTATTTTATTTTTCTGAAAAAAAAAAAATGTTATTATAAGGAAGGGTTTCTGTACAAGAGAAATCTTAGTTACAGTTTATAGACTTTTGTACTTTGGATTAGAAAAACAAAAATCTAGTCAGGGTTAGGAAAGCACTAAAACACAACATTTAACTGCCATGATCACATTCCTCTGACAGTTGGGTAACCAGCTAAGAAGGTTCCTTAAATTTTGAATTTTAATGCTATGTTGGTTTGGGCATCTGATTAGGAGACTTTCTGGGTAACCTCCTTCTGGAGGTTTTTTGGGCATGACCCACTGGGAAGAGACCCTGGGGCAGACCCCCAAACTTGCTGGTGGGATTATGTATCCTCTCCGTGCTGGATAGTGTTGCTGGGAAGAAGGATATCAGAGCTTCCCTTCTAGACCTGCGGCCTCTGCAGCCCGACCACAAAACAGTGGCAGAAAATGGATGGATGGATGAAATGCGGTGGGGGTAACCTGGGTGCTAAAAAGCAGCCTCAAGTGCTTCTCACCAATCACCAATGCGTGGCAACAATTGTGGTCGTATTGACAATTTTGCCATGTAATCAAATTGAGATTAAAAGCTGCATGTACAGTAGAGTTCAGTTCAAGTTTTAAGTTGGTTGTGTGAAGTATTTATTTGTGAAGTCAATCCCAGTAGATTGTTCCTAAAATACTTTGCCCAAACCAGGTACAAAAGGAGAACAATTTTTTTAAAACATTCAAAATATTATTATTTTTTTCTCCAAACAAACATTTATCTTGACTTGATTCATGTGTCAACATGGTACATTTTGCATGAACATCCTTATGTGTAAATTCCCATTTGAAGCTAAAGTGACAGGATATTCCAATACACAGTCTCTGACATGATTTGAAATAATAGTTTGAAATGTTTGAGATGGTGGAAACTTCTCATCTCTGGTCGGAGTATCACCTAATGTGGCTTTTCTGCTTTAAATGGTTTGTGATTCAGCAAACTGAGAGCATGCTGCCTGCTGTCTACTGCAGGTAAGACAGTGACAACTCAGAAGAACTCAACACCACCCTATCTGACATTTAATATAATAACTGTACTGGTTCTGTATTGTTTATGGCTCTACAGTCAAGTGACAAAGCAGACTTCAGATGATCATCACATGTAGAAAAATGGGATTAAAGTTCTGCATAAAAGCACCAGCATTCATTAAAAAGTGAGAAGGACGACACAAAAAATGCACTTACTGCATGTGGAAAAACACTTTTTTCCATTCAAATACAGTCAGTATATGAAGGAAAAATGCAAAAACAAAGAAAAATTTAAAATCTGTAAATCACAATTTCAACACAAGTATGATATTTCTTTTCCTCACAACCATTGCGTGTTATAATGTAAACAGATGCAAGACATGTAAACAAGTGGACACATTGAATAATATAAAAATGAACACCATGGAAGTGTTTGGGCACCCATCAAACTCTCAAATATCTCTCACACCCTGACAAGCTTTTAAGATACATAGTTTCTTTATACTGTGTTAGAAAAGACAAGGTCAGGCAAACCAAGATCCTGCAACAATATGGAGCTTGAAAATCTTCTAAACCGAAGCTGAAAATTCAATTAACTGATGCCCACCAAGCCAAAAGGGCCAATAAGAATGGAACAATGTGTTTTCCGATGGCTGTCTCCTCAGTTTGTCACTAAAACTTTGTTACAAGAATAGTAGTTAAACAGAAGTTGTTCGGAGTATGGGCTGAGATCTGGAAGGGAATAAAAGCGTTCACACATAAGTGTTTGTAGCTTCCCTTTAATGACCAATCAAACCCCCCAATTTGGCTGCAAAAGCCAGTTAACAAGCTTTTCAGATCCAAAGCTGTGGAGTCTTCTTCCTCTGCAACATAAATGTGATCCTGATGGTAGAGTCATGAGAAAATTTCACATCACAAAATTTGCCAACGAACATCTGAAAAAACCAAACATTTTTAAAGGAACAAATTAGGAACAATTCACAGGCAGAGGTAAAATCTAGCAAAAAATTTCTGCTTTATTAGGACTTTTTGATCACTTGTCTGTAAAGTTAACACCGAATTACAGTAAGAAGACTTAAGTTCTTGCGTTGCTCGGCTGAACGGACCAAGCCAAACTCAAGGATTCACAACAGAACTGACTTCATTTATTGGTTATGCAACTTCAGCCCGGCGGTGTATTGTAGAAACCTTTAAAAAACAAAAAGAGATGGACTGGTATCACATTTTAATTACTCAGACCAGTCCCTCTTCACTGAGGAAGAATTGCAAACCTTCAGTGGGTCAATAAATGCCTTGCCGGTGTGGAGGGAAGATGATGGGATCCTTCTGTAAATGAGTCTGGGGAGTGAGTGCAGGTCACAAGTGGAGAAGATAAGGCTTCACGCAGATGAGGCCATTTTTCATCTGAATGATGTCAAACATGCATTTGGAGTTGGGGTTTTGTAAGGAAACACAGGCTTTATAACCAAATATACACATCTGAGCAATCATCACAAGCTTTCAAACAGAAAGAGAACTAAAAAGATTGAACAAATGCATATCACCCACCAAACTTCATGTCAGAGCGTTAAACTAACATTGTCTTATGTTGAGAAATGATGACGTTATAGCCATTTTAGCCAAACCTTCTAACTGAGGTTACTGTAAGATCTCGCTGATGTGTGGTGCTCAGAGTATGTGTTGAGAATGACTCTCAGCTACAACCACACCAAACTGTAGCTCAGTATCTGTAAAACAGAGATTTAAAGTCATTTTTGTGTTGGCTAATGTTGATTAGCTGTGGTGGTCACCTTAAATGGGGGTGACTCCTAATCAGTTACAGATGTACATCTGAGAGTCACATTAAAATCCATCCAATAGTTCATGAGATATTTTGCTAACAGACAGTGTGGGTTGGCACCATTAGCTAATGGCAACAGATCTTTAACAAACTGTTAGAGCTCAGAGTATGTGTTGGGAATGACTTAAAGGGACAAGCACACCGAATTGTAGCTCAATATCTGGGAAATTAGCTGAATGTAGCCATTTTTGGGTTTGCTGAGGGTGCTTGGTTGTGGTAGCCATCTTGGACCACGTTGACCCCAGAGGTTCACCAGATGGAGATGTAGATCTAATGATGATGACAACAGACAGACAGTTTCACTCCTTCAGGGAATATTTGGAATATTTCTGAAGCCTTAACGAACAACAAGTTTTAAATTTTATTCTTTGTCAGAATATTGTTACGATATGGGTTTGTTTTAGTTATACCATTTCTTTCTTTTGGGCGTTTCTTTGAATGACTTATGAGCTTATTAAAATTATGCCATGGCAATTAAGTACTACATTCAGAACTAATATTGGCCCAACAAGATATTAGCATGGGGCCTTTTTTTTCTATTTGCCAAACTGCATTTCTATTAACAAAACTTAAAAAAAAAAAAAAAAAAAAAAAAAAAAAAAAAAAAACACAAAAAAAGTCAAACCAATAAAGAAGAAAAATGCCTTTCAAAACAAATATGAAGTGAAATAAAGTGCATTGTTCCCAAACTTTTTATGTGGTGCAAAGACACCCTTGAGAGAAGGACACAGATGTCCAATATCCAAATATCTAATCATAACCCCCAGTTTTACTCTGCTGCTGATGCATTTATATGACAGCCGCATTCACACGGGTCCATAAGGGGTCCTAGCTGAGAGGATGTACTGGTGACATGCTTATCTATCCCTTGGCAGCCATTCTCAGCCCCACAATCACACTCCAATATACCCTGAAATACTTTGAACAAAACAAATGGCATTTACCATTCCAGCCGATAAGCAAAGGGGGCATGTGTGAAATAGACAAACAAACAAAAGGGAGGGTTTGATGTGGCTGCTGAGTTAATCTTGGTCTGGGGCCGGATTAACGGCCCGGGCTTGCGTTTTCTTGGAGAATAACAGAAGAGGTCCTGGTGTTATGAATTACTTCATTCAGAGCAGAACCACTTCTGGCAATGAAAGCTGCAGAGAGTCAGTGAAGAGAGAAATAACAGAAGAAAGAAGACAGCCTTTAATTGGTTGAGTCCGCATTTTTTTTTTTTATTCAAAGGCCTTTTGAAGCAGCTGTGATCTTCTACAACAGGTTCAGCAGACAATGTGATTATTATTATTTCCTGCTTCGATTTTACGAGCACAAAACCTATTTTTTCTGGTGCCATTTTAGCTCACAGCTGCTCGGAACAAGTTGTGAAAAAAACTGAACTTGGTTCAGATTTGGCTGCCTGTCACCATCTGCTCACTTCTTACCTTTCTGACATTGTCTCCCAGATTGCAAGAAGCTGGAATGTCTGAGGTCTATTTAGGAAAAGGGGGTGGAAAAAAGAAAAAAAGGGCTAAAACTATGCAAGTCGAGAATGCCTGTTCAAAGACAGAGGAAGGCTGAAAAAGGTCACCTGAATGAATTTCTAATTTGTCATTTAGCCTTTGTCATTTTCCCTAGCTAATTTTGAATAAAAAACAAAAAAAATATTCAGAAAAAAATATCCTCATTAAGTAAAGGCTTTTATCCTTTCATTTCCAGACTTACCAAACAAGGACTTGATGAGCTAACCTTCAACATCACCTCAAAAATTCATCACCTAGCTTCAAAAAAAAAATCCTTTTTGGGTTTTTTTTTTTCCTGTTCACAAACCCCCTTTGAATATTCTGCGTGCAACAAATGCAGGAGAAATGAATCAAAGCGATGAACCGTCCCCTGACCTCTTAGTCCCTTCACGATGATGGAAAACAGAAGGAAACCAGTTTTGTGTCTTTCAGCGTTCTTCTCATAAATCAAAACATGTGGCTTGCAGCTGTCAGGCAGGTCCGGCGTGGTAATTAGCACGCTTTCAAACATGCCATTCCTCTTGTGGATACACATTTGAGCCTAATTGCAATTACTAAAATAACACTGAGCACAATACGCACTTTCAGGAGAGCGTTTTTTGAAATGAATAACCACACAGCACTATATTATTTAGCTCTTTGTGATTAATAATGATGTGAATAAATAAGCTTGTACTAATTGTTTTAATGCTGCATTCCTTTTCATGTCCATTCCTGAAATATGTTTGCGATACAAGATGATGAGCTAAAAGCAAATCCTCAAATCTAAAAGCCATTTTGATAATACATATAAACATTGTTTTTTGTTTTTTTTTTCATCAGACAAAGCACCAAGCAGTGTTGATGTCACCATTTTTTCCTTCTTGATTATAACCTTTGTTTCGTGGAAACTGTAATGCTGTTCACATTGTACTAAAAGACACAGCACAAGAGATTTTTTCCCCTTATCTTGCATTCTTAACTTCTCTCTTTTAGAAAGCTTCAGTAGCCATGCATGAGTTCAAAGTCAGAATGAGACCTCCCTGCCTGCACAGCAGGATGCCAACAGCAGGGAATGAGACCTTATGCTGCCCAACCTGCTATGCCATAATTGTCCTAATGCCACTAATTATGGATATTGTTAGCTAATGAGTAGATGAAATAGGAGACTTACAGTTCATCACTAATGAGTTCACCTAATTGGGCCATTCATTAAGGGTGGGGAACTTTGTTGCACATGCAGTTTAGTAATAGCAGCCAAAACACAAAGCGGGATAGCCTGAGAGAACTGAACAAGAAGGGAGCAGAAATGAGCAGAACCTGGTTTTGACCCTTGTCTTCATTATAGTCCAATCAGACAGTCATTTGTTTCCACACTAATTATTAAGCCACTTTCTTAGCCGTACATGCAATTATACAAACAACTTCCCTTTAGATTATGCCGCATGTAAACAAAGTGTGAAGAGGTTATTAACACTGCCTTTTAATTCCTCATTTACTAACAGTGTTCTGGTAGAGATTAGTCCACTTGTTTATATTTACTAGAATATGATGAAAAAACCCTTCAAAAATTGTTTTACTTCATTAAGGTCTTGATAGTTCACAGACTGTTTAGTGATAATAACTGTTTACCCTTCAGACAGTTCTTCTACAAGCCTTGATGAGGTTGGACGAACTGCGGATTTTCCCCTAATGGCCAGTGTTGTTTTACATCTTCCTTCAACTGAACAGCAGAAATTGCACTTAATTAGGCGATCAACACTGTAAACATGGAAACCATCAGAAAACAACCCCCTGCTGGTTGTGGACCTGGCTGTCACCAACTGTCTGTAAGGGATTCTTTTTTCCCCGTCAAATGCTATGCTGATGATACCCTTCTATTTTCCCAGGGATTACCAGAAGTCATGGGCATTTTTTGGTTTTTGTGTTTGTGGTGGTATGGCTGTTTTTAATGTGCTGAAGGAGTTGATGACAGTAATCAATTAAACGGGGAACATTCTGGTGCACACATCTACAGTCCTAGCTTCCAGAATAGCTTTCACTTTCCTATTATTATTATTATCCTATATAATGTGTAATGTAGCTGGGGAAAACACAGATTTACCAGCATAAATACAAAGATTGATTGCAATATCAAGAGCAGGATGTTACTATTATCTTTAATTATTAACATGCATCCAATTGAAGCTAAATATATATACTAGCTCACAGTATAAAACCCTACTGAAGAATTATACAGAAAGACATCTTTAACATGCATGTCTTTTGATGCAGGAGGAAACTGGAGCACCCAAAAGAAATCATCACAAGAAAAATACATAAAGCGAGGAACAAGGACTCTGCGTGGTTTGAACCCAAGTCTTTACTCATGTGAAGAGCCACTGTACTACAATTAAACCTTAAAACACTGACTGCAGAAAGCATCCAGAGCAGCGGTTAGAAAACTCAGAAACAGTTAGACTCAAGAGTGACAGTTTTAATTGAGCTTTGAAACAAGCTTTGTGAGCCTTTTCTGACTATTATGGTTTTACTTGAGAAGTTCTTATGTTGTAGCATGAGCTGACTTTGTGCTCGAATGACTTATTTTAAGAAAATATAATCATTTCAGACCAGTGAATTAATGTGTTCACCGATTTAAACTGATTTCAGTCTTTAATTTTTTTAGCACTAGAATGCACAATTTAAGTCAGTCTGTCATGCACAGAATTTTGCCTGGCATCTACTGGTCCCAGCATGATTCTGGGTCTTTTTTATGTTCGGTATGGAAAATCTACATCTTGCACCTTGGTGCTACCACTTGGAGGCAGTCTAAAAGTTAACAAAACTGAGGAAACAAACCATGCAGAAAGTTTCCTAAACTGAGAGAGCAAACTCTTAGAACCTCTGTTTCTGTGTCAACCCCCTTGTGAGCTCCATATCATGGTGCTTTTTATTGCTGGGTAAAACAAAAAAACGTGGTGACTGCAGTGGTCACAGAACAGGACATGTTAAAGTTGTTGCTGGAAGCTTTTTGGTAGGACACACATGATGTGCCTGTCGGCCCTGGTGCCTGTCATCGTAATGAAGCATCAAAAAAAGAGGCTATGTGCCATCACACAGACAGATGTGAGGGATGGGGGGGCTGACACACAGTAAGAATGAGAGGGGGCTTTGAAAACATGTGAGGCTGATGGGTGGTGGATCTGCAGTCTGCTACCAAAATGGAATCAAGCAACCAGCATGTCAGAGTTGAAAGATTACATTTGTATTCACTGTCTGTCATGCAGCCTCAATGGCTGACTGTGGGTGGGCAAGACGAGTCTTTATGCAGCGACGAGCCGCATTACGGCAGAAAAATATACATTCCTTTTGCAGTGGCATTCAAATGTTTGGTCAAAATTTACTGTGGAGTTAAGGGACAAATGGAGGTTTAAATCATTATCTTGTCGTAGATGTCACTCTTTTCGTCTTCAGTTTTTCATGCCGACTGTATGATGTTTCCTTTCAACATCAGCTGCTTTTTTAATTGAATCAATTTTTTTCTCTCTAGCAGAAAGAATGTCCTGTCATCGGCTGCAGCACAAGCTCAAAGCCCCATCGATCCACCCCTGTGCTCAACAGTTAGGAAGTGTTTTCTTTCATTAATTTCTGCATTTATTAATTTCTGAAGGTCAAATTTGTGCTGATGTAGCTGCACAGCACCGACACTCCAGAGTCTGCTAAAGCTCCCTGGAATTCTTTTGCAGCCAGTAGTAGAATTTGACATGTCTGGCAATCTTCTGAGCAGCCCTGTCAGAAAATCTTCCTGGTCTCTCACACCTCAGCTTGACCATCATTTTCTCAAGGCCTTGTGTATAAATAGCATGTCCTTTTTGACGTATTTTACAAGTCATTTATATGCTTTTTGAGCTACTTGGGTGTCATTTTTCACTGCAAGATGGCAAAAGTTAGAGTAAAAGTACTCTTCCTGATATTAAGTTAACAATACTACTAACCAAAGTCCCCCCCCCATCCCATCTTATCTTCTTTGTTAACGTCAGTTATTTAAGTTATGTCACGGTAGGTGGAGAGTTGGTCGGACCCAAATGCAGACAGACAAGTTGGAACTCAAAAGCAAAACTAACTTATTTACAAAAAAGGAAAACAAAGTCTGGCAAGGCAGCAACTAAACTAAAAACTTACAAAATTGGATTACTAGAACACAAGGGGCAAGACACAAGGAAAAACCAGATAGCACATGAGTGAAACACAGAATGAAGCAGCAGAGAAGGAGATGACCAGGTTTTAAAAGCTAAAGATAATTACAAAGTGGAAACAGGTGACTGATTCTGAACGAGGGGCAGATGTATGTGGTTGAGGCAGGCTAGACAGGTACTGAGCAGAGGAAAGGAGAAATGCTTGCAGGGAACACAAATAACACAGAGAACAAGACACAGGAACCAAATAACAGACTTAAAGAACCAATAAACTCAATACAAAAACCCGAAGACCCCCAAATCCTGACAAATTATGGATAGTTTCTGTAAAAAAATCTGATGATTTGTAGAGGGTTGAAGGAGTTTTTTAAAAAAAATAAATAAATAAAAGTGGTTCCAATACACAAACCTACTCAAAAAATGAAAACAAGGTATAGCTGTAAAATTTATTCCTGAGTATTAGATTTTTACTAGTGCTCAAACCTACTGGGGGTACTTAAACATTTGCATGGCACTTATTGTTTTTATTTGTTTTTAATTTCTAAAAAATACTACAAGATATGGAATACATATTCCATATCTTGCAAGATTTTTGAGCGAACAACAGCTTTAGCAGCTCAAATTTACAATATTGTATTTAGAAACCATAAAACCATAAGAAACAGCACTTTTTATTATTTTAAAATTGAAATCTGCATCTAGTGTTGTTTAGCTGTGGTAGCCATCTTGAATTAGGTTGACTCCAAACAATAATCAGCTGTAGATGTAAAATCCATCCAGTGGTTCATGAGATATTTTGGAAACAGACAGGCAAAAGCATTATCACCCACCTTTTGCCTTTCGGCCACAGGCAATAATCAAGTAGCTAACCCTCACAACCTCATTATCCAATCGTTTCATCGTGCATATTCACCCGAGGCTGAAAAAACAGTTGTGAAAAGACAAAGTCATGTTGCACATAGAGCACATGTGATGTCCTCAGATTTAAGGTGTCCCCAGAGAAATCTGCTACTTTCACAAGATAAATGTAACACTCAAAGTGACACTTCCCGTGACAGACTCTGCCCATAAATCATTCTGAACAGTGAAAGTCAAACCAAGTCAAGTATGAACAAGAAAAACAGATCTTTCATTGGAGATGGGGCTTCAATTATTTTGCTCTATCAGCTAATTGACCTAGCGGCACAACCTTATCATAATCTCAATTCACGTGACCAATTCATGTGATCTGTTAAAATAGTATTTGGAAAAAACAAGAGCTTAGATACAAAATAAAAGCTCTTGTGCCAGATGTTCTTTTCAAAACACTCGTGCAGCTGTCAGGAAGAGTAAGCCAGTACATCGAATATGTTTGACTGCATTACAAAAAGGAACCTCCCCCATTTTCCAAGAATCCACCCTCCTCTATTCTCTAATGACAATTAATAAGACTCATCCTTCATCCAACTGTAATTTCCGAGATGACAAACGTGCTGTATGCTTATTTTTTTTCTCCCCCTTTTTTTCTTTTTTTTACAAACTCACCCTATTTGTTTCTCACAGCCAAAAGTGTGACAGTGACTGATGCTAAGCTTCTTGGCTGCGACTCACTGCTTTTGACTGACACCTGTATCTTTTGGTTGAAAATTCCGTTCAGCATGAGGCCTGGTTTACATGTATAATTAATTAGGCTCATCTCTCAGCTTGAGGCTTGGCAGGCAATTATTAATGACAACTGCTAGTCTGGAGAGTACAGGTGTCTAAAGTAGAAGAGAACTTTGCACATTGGCCTATGGTGTGAAAATAAATGGGCGCCTTTCACAACACGAAAAGGTCTGGGAGATAATAAGGTGTCTTTTTTTCCCCCTGAAAACACTGAAAAAACTAGGCAAGACACTCATGATGTACAATAGCTTTTTAAAGAGTCTTTTAAAGTCAGCCCAAACTTTTCACATGACTGGGTTTGGCAGATTAAACTCTTTTAGTAAGGTTCTCGGGATGGTTTCGCCTCTTGAGCCAAGCTGTCTGACTGCTATGGAACACGGGATGAGGCCTGCCTAATTAGAGAAAGAACATCCCATTCATGTTAACTCTAAGCTGGAGTGCCTTGGTCTACTGTGATAAGGATAATTCGCCTGTGCACTTTGACTCCATCCCTGTGACTACACAAGATGAAGGACTAGATGTCTTGCCGAATGGTTAGGACATCAGAGTTGGAAAAAGTTTGCTGACCGGCACGAAAAGAAAACCTCAGGATCAGCTCAATGACACATTAGCTTTTGGTCTTGGAATGAAGGAGGAATGAATCATCATTTGCCCGCACAACTACAGGGCAAACTGAATCTTCTCTGAGTGAGCATTATACGTTTATATGCATATATTAGAACATCCTTTACCCATAGGCTGCTTTAAAAAGAAAACAAAATGCCTAAATATGTATGCGATATGCTGTAACTCGAACAGAAAATGGCTTTTTATTCTAAATAACAGATACAAGCGTATATTTCAAAGGCAGAAAGGTTTAAAGCATCTGATAGCTAGAAACACTCAGAGAGCCCAAATCTCCACCAAGGCCACAGCATGATTAAAAAATAGTGCAATCTGGATCATAATCTGGATCACCACCAAAATATAATGTACTGTTAATTACGACAACCCCAACATTTCCAAAAAATTCCTCCAAATCAGTTAATTTGCTTTTACCCGATCTTTCCTAACATACAGACAAACAAACCAACGGACACAACTGAAAACAGAACTTCCTTAGTGGAGGAAACAAAAGGGTCACATGTTGGAGCAGAGACAAGGGTGATCACTGTTGATTTCAAAGTGACCGGGTCAAAGGTCGAGGTCACAGGTAACCCCTTTGTTAAAACTTGACTCCAGGTGTCCAGCTGTGCAATTTGACATTCCCATTATCCAGCTGCAGAGTAACAGGACTGGCTGATCTGTGACCTTGACCATTGACTTTGAACTTCAACCGGATCACCACCACAATTTAATCACTTGTCCCTTGTACCATGTTTAACATTTCCTAAAAATGTCATGAAAATTTCTTCACAACTTTTTGAGTAATCTTGTACACAGAGAGAAAGACAGACAAACAGATGCTACCTAAAACATGGCGGAGGTAACAAATGGAATACATATGAGCTTGAAGACTTTAAAATCCAATCATCTAATTACATGTTAGTAGATTGCACTGTTGACTCGCAACCTAAAGGCTGAACCATTCTGTGTGGTATTTGCAAGTCCTTCCTGCCTAGTTGCATAGATGCTCTGGTTTTCTTCCAAGAGTGTCAGGAACGTGGACGACGGAAAGGAACCCTGAGCGCAGACTCATTACAAAAGAAACTATTTTATTAAATAAGACAAATAAACAAAAACAAAAGCTGACAAGGCAGCAATTTAAAAGAACACAAATCCAAACAACGAAGGGCAGAACAACAAGGAGACAAGGTACGGAGCATGGCGGCAAACGGAAAACAAAAAACAATGAACCAGCGACTTGTGGGAGAAATGCCTGGGTATTTGAGTACTGAGGGTAACGAGAGAAGTGGAAACAGGTGAGTGGAGATGATTGCAGACAGGTGGAGATGGGCGTGGCAAGGAGGACAAAAGAGTGACAGAGGAGGAGTGAATACTGAACAGGAAAAACCCAAACTGAAAACACTAACTAAAAACCCACAGAAAAACAATAAAGAAAACAAAACAGAAACACAAAAAAATCCAAATCCTCACAAAGAGTGCATGATGACCCTGCTATGATGTAAAAATTCCAAACGTGGATGATTTTTGCAGAGGTCTTCAGGCCTGTATCAAGAACACAGTAGGGTCCCAATTATGCGTGACAGGTGCACAATGGCTTTGAGCATAAACAAAACTTCTGTAGCTAGGTTATTGTAGTATATCATCACAGTGGCAGCATATTCATGATGTGAGGCCCATGCACAGCTGCGTATTGGTTGCTGAGAATTTGATGCAGGGCAGGCCATGCTGGCCCCATGTCTAGGCTACAACTGTAATGATGACAATTCATAAAAACAACCTGCAGGCATTATACTTACAGCTGCTTCCTGATGTGGGCCAAGAAGAGTCGTGCCAGGGTGGGCATATAGACCGTGGCGAGGGTGCAGGAATGCATTTTGAGGACAGAAAATAGCAGGGAAAAACCTTTTTGGCAAGCACTGAGAGCCTATCAGTGGGATGATTGCCTTTACACTGAAGGAGGTTCTTCAAATTTGCCGTCATATTCTAATAAGTTGTGCAGGTCATGGAGAGTGTAATGGGGTCATCATCCTGTGTGAAGGGGACCTTAGTTGGTGAATATAAATTTACTCTAGTTATATGAAGAGGCAGAGCATAGTTGTTTTCCCTTTGGGTACGTCCTGTTATGGACTGGGACTCTGTACAGAATGTATGCTGCTTCTGTTTTCATGTCAGCTGGGGTGACCATCCCATGACCATAAACAGTTTGCAGCACAAAGATGAGTGTATTAGCTAAAATAACTGCTGCATGTGAAGGCTGTTCTGACTGTGTCACTGGTTAAATTGATTGAGGCATTGTCATGATTTAACAAAAATATGTAGAGTACTGGGAGGGAGGGGGGGATGAACAAAACAAGGAACAAAAGAATTTGGAGCTTTGACTTGTCACAACCCGAGGCATTACATGCTCCCCAAAGAGATAAACAGAACCCAGGTGGAGTATGATTCAGTGTAAAGAGAACTTTTAGGGTGGCAGACAAATCTTACCTTCAACCCTCGATGGTCAACAGAGAATTTTAAAAATCTGCAGTTAATTCACTTTTTTATTCCAAGGTGTTGATCTGCTTGCAATATTGGCTTTGGAACAACACTCTTTGGAATACCTGCTAAAGCAGCTCTTTTAAAGACAGAACATTTTTCATTTTCTTGAGCACAGCAGAGCTAAAATATAATCAAGAAGAAACAAAAACAAAGGTCTTTTATTACCAAGAGGGTGAAAAGAAAATAAAAGAACCCACGAGGGCCCAAAATTAATTTAATACCAAAACTCTTGAAGTGCTGCCGTCTTGCTGGAGATTAAAACTCCAGTGTGTGATACCAGTATGTAAAAATGAGCTGTCAGTGCAGAGATCAAATAAATTGCATCTCCTCTGGGAAAGATAAGCACAGCACATAATGGATCTGGATTCCGTCGAATAAAACAACACGACTCATCATGTGTCACCGAAGCCTTCATCCTTCCGTGTTATCACAGGTGCCTGGCAGTTGGTGCAGCTGTAGAAGAGCAATAGTTGATGCAGGATCTGATAAGTGGGAGGATCTCTGCTGTGATTGGTTGTCTTGCTGTGAGGAAAATTACGATGCTCTAATGATAACCTAAACATTAGACTTGTATCTTAGCTGCTGTGGTTCAGGAGGTGGGTTAGGTTGGCATGTAATCATTACATGGGTGGTTTGGCATGGACTTCACAAGTTTTTTTTTTAACATGGGTGGCTTGTAGGCTTGCATGGCACCTTGAACTGTTAGGATAAACAAAAAACAAAGTTTTTTTTTTTCCTAGTGTAAAAATAGCTTTTTATCTGAGCAAAGAATACTTACTACAGCTACCTGTAATCTTCTATCTCCGAACATGTGTAGGAGCATTTTTAGGGGGCCATTTCTTTTTTCTTTTTGTAAAGTTTCTGATTCTATCACTGACAAGTTAAGATTGATGTGATCCATTGACCTGACTGTTCTCTAAAGAGAACTTTAGCTTTCCACGTTTTATTGCTACCAGTTACAGTCCTATGAATCCTTTCTGACCACGATAAAAAATGGATTTCTTATGGTTCAAGTACATTACCTAAATCTGCAAATTATAATTGTAATATTTTTTTATTTAAATGCATGAAATGGGTCAGTGTAATATCAAACGTAAGAGGAGTGGAGAAAATTTTGAACATTTAAAACATCAATTTATAAATCACAAAAAACTTTAATAGAAATCTGTGGAAAAGTGAAGCAGAACAGACTTTGTGCTTCATGGGTGCTGCTGTTTTTAAGTGACTTCCTGTCAGTTTTTTCTGAAACTTTGTGTACCATGAAACACAAGGTTTCAGGAAAGTTAGAAATCTGATTCCTGACCAGCCATGATTCCAAAATCCAATATACCTGACTCTTGGACATAAAGTTGTGATAGCTGCAGTAATAAACTGTCAGTTTGTATCTCAGTAAAACATGTTTTTTGACTCGCAACTGGAATACAATCAGGTGGGGTCTGAAGTCATTCCCAGATCTGACCTCCAACTTTCGAGGTCAAAAGAACCGAGGTCAACCTTTAATTTGTTAGCACACTGACAAACAGCTGTAGTAGACCGAAGTGTTTTACAATGTCTGAGGTCAATAACTCAACAATAAAACAGATTTCAAACAATAAATCACAATAAAACCAAAGTTAAAAACAAAAAAATATATTAATTAAACATATACAATAAAAACCAAGACATCCTTTTAAACTAAACCTAAAAGTCATTGTGAAAAAATGTCAAGATCGGTGATGACAGAAGCAAACCCAGAGTGCAGACTCAATAAAAAAACAAAAACAAAAATGTAATCTTAAATAAACAAACAAAAACAAAGGGCTGACATGGCAGCAAAAATCTAAAAAGTAAACAAAACAAAGAGGCGAGGCAAGGCAAGGCAACCAGAGACAATAGACAATGAACCAGCAGGGTAGTGGAGAAAGTGACTGGGTTTTAAGCACTGAGGATAATGAGGTGAAGTGGGCACAGGTGAGTGATAATAATTGCTGACAGGTGGAGATGGGCGTGGCAGATAAACAGAGGCAGACTGAGGATAAGTGGAGAATGATGACATGAACGGCAACGAGCAGGAAACAAAGACAATAAACCAAAATCAAAATAAACTAGAAACAAAATACTAAATACAAAAAAGAAACACACCACCAAAACAAAAACCTGACAAAAAATGGATTTTTAGATTAGATTTACAATGATCAACTGTCTGAGCTTTAACTTTCAAAGGCTGGATGTTCCAGAGGTAGGATGCTACCACTGAAATGGTTCTGCATAAACATAAGAAACACAATGCACTTTCCATCAAAAGTGATAAAGTTTATTATGTCCACAATGCGTTTGAGTATGCACAAAGCTTCAGCAGTGAGGTTGTGGTTTAACATTATGATGGCAGAGCAGTGTGTGGGAGGGTGGAAGAAATATATCCATAATGTGGTTATGTCATTGAGAATTTAAAGCAGGACTAGCCACAGTTGTCTCATGCCTAGACTATAGCAATGAATGTGACAAGGTGGTGGAAACAGCTTAGATCAGACGTAATACCGGTAGCTGTCCTGCCAGGACAAGTGGCTAGAGTGTAGTAAGGGTACAGAAAATCATATTGGAGATGTGGAAAATAGCAGAAAAAACAACATTTGGTGAGTACTCAGCGCCATGATTGCCTTCACCATAAAAAAAAAAAACGGTTTCCCAAATTGGCCACAATCCTGCTACCTATTAATCAGACTTGTAGGTCATGGGGAATGTAGTGGGGTCTTATTCCTCTGTGAAAGGTGCCAAAGTCCATACATTCATTTTCTTGACCTGCTTTTTTGTGCAGGGTCATGAGGAGCCAGTGCTTATCTCCAGTGGTCAATGGGCACCCCCAGGATAGGTGTGCAGACAGACGATCATTCACAGTCCCATTTACACCTAGAGACAGGTGTGTTTTTGGTCTGTGGGAGAAGTAGAGAAAGAAAAATGCAACACCCCACAGAAATGTTGAAGCTGGTTTTGGGAACTGCAACCTTTTTCCTGTGAGGCGGCTTTAACTACTGCTTCACCAAGCCTAAAAGCCTAAACTATTATTCATAAATACTTAGTGAATTGATACAATAAATGAAAACCTTGGTGATATGACCTTATACCCCCAGAGGTCAGTATTGGGCCCTACATTGTTTATCTTATTCACAAATGACTTGTGCAACGTGTCCAGAGTATTCAAAGTGGTACTTTTTGCTGAGGACACAAACATTTTTTGCTTTGGTGATGAATTGCAGCATTTACTGAATTAAATGATTACTGAAATATTTAAATAAAACTAAAATAATATTTGGAAAAGGTCAATTAAATACTCAAAGTTTCAAACACATGAGGTTGACATCAAAAGAGTCAATGAAATCAAATTTCTTGGGATAACTGTGGATGACAGACTTAGTTGGAAAGCACACGTTAAATACATTCATTCCAAAATATCAGGACGTATTGCAGTACGAAACAAAGCAAAGCAGGTACTGCATCGAAAGTCACTCCATGCTATCTACTGTTCCCTGGTTTCACCCCATCTGAGCTACTGTGCAGAGATCTGGGGCAATAACTATAAAACTACAATACAGTAACTTTTTATTCTCCAGAAAAAAAGCAATCCGTATCATTCAGAACGCAGGTTACTAGGATCATACAAACACACTATTCTTACAACTTGGATTATTGATCTTGTAAAATTCCAAACCCTAAAAAATTTATTTAGAGCAAAAAAAGAAGAAGAAGAAGAAGAAAAAACAACTGCCAAGAAATATTCAATGCATGTTTTCATTTAAAGAAAGAAGCCATAAATTAAGGGGGTTTTGCAACTTTAATACGATGCACCTGTGCACAACCAGAAAAAGTTATTGTGCCTCAGTGAGTGGTGTAAAACACTGGAACAGTTTAAGCATGGAGACAAAGCAATGCCCAAACATAAAGCAATTTAAAAAGAGATATAAAAATGTGATATTTATGAGATTTAAAGAAAAGGAGTACCCTCCTTTCAAGAAATGATTTAGTAAATTGCTATTCATATTAATTATTATTCACAATCAAAAATACATAAGTGTGTGTACACATGTGTGTGTGTATGTGTATGCATATATCAATATAATTTTGAACCACCAATTATGATAGTTATACTTTCTGTCTTATGTAGCATATATTATTACATTTAAGTTTATATTTCAAACAAACAAGATTATTATAAATTGATACTTGATGGAGAAGGAGTGGGTTTAAATAAGTCTATACTTTTTACCAACCCTTCTCATTTTGCAAACCAGAAAATAGATATTGTATGCAAGTATCTTTTTTGATTTGTCTTGTCCCCCCCACCCCACCCCCATCTTTTTCCAGATATTATTATCTAATGCTTTATATAAGGAACATGATTTGTTGAAATAACAAACAAACAAACACATCAACAAAACTAATATGGCAATTTTTAGGGTTTATTGCAATACACAATGTATATCAATGTTTGCAGTAACAAACCTCAGCCCCCTGTATCTCATTTCTTCATCGGATTTTTCAGGAACAAACAAAAAAACCTGTACGATTGTCTTTTCATGTAATCTAACAACAGTCATGGCTTTTGACCAGTCCACAATCAAAACAGGTATTCTCGCAGTGCAATTAAAAAGAAAAGACTGGATCGCGTGAGCATAATTACAAAAACATGCAATAGTTGGTGGAAAAAATGCAAATCCTAACCAATAATCACAGCCTCACATTCAGGAGCTGATTGGTGATTAACAGCCAAACATACAAAACCAAATAAAGCACCATGATTGATACATTATTCACAGAATTCTTGCACACAATATCAAAACTGAAAGCACAGATCAAAATAATGTAGAAAAGATGCAAAGTACTGCACTTTTGTTTTTTCAAAATATGCCACCACTCAAGTGACGATACATCAGGTTCAGGGTAAGATCCCTTATCATTTTTTTTTCTCGCTTTCATTTGAGCTATAAATTAATTTCTTTGAAAACAAGGTTTGTCCAAGGTTACACTAGCTTCCTCCATGAATAACAGACAAGTTATTAAATGACTGCTGTGGCTGTGACACAGAAAAACAGCCTACTCATAGAAAAAAAAAGAAATCGTTTGAAGTCACATTGTGATGCTCTCTCATTGTTATTTAATGAACTCAGTTCATTTTTTCTTCAGCGAAATCCATTAAAATCAATCATTTTTACTTCATTCCCCCCTCCCCCCTATTGCTCTTTTTTTCCCATCCTGCAAACCAAACTTTGTTGGTGGAGATGAGAGAAAAATTCTCAGAGGCTGAGAGTCAGTAAATCAACTAGTAAATCAACTAATCTAACCGTAGCCTTCGTTCACATCCAATTTATTTGGGCATATTGAGCAGAGGGAACACTACGCACATCAACAAGTTCACTCATCACCGAGTAATAAACACTGCTGCATGTGTAATGTGAGGAAATATTGAAAAGAGCTTGCATTCAGATCACAGCTGCCCCAACCTTTTGTTATGGACGGCAAATGCCATTTGGATAAACGCTTGACACATGTTGCTGTTTTAACCTAAATTACCACCGCGTTTTAGATCTCCCAATTGCCTAATTAACGGGGTGGAGGAGTCTGAAGCCTTTCAAGTTCTGCACTTTAAACAAAGCCGGTGAGCAACATAGTGTTCTTCACTTGTGCACCTGGAGGGAGGAGTGAGAGGTTAGGCCGATCCCTGCAAAGCAGATCATTTTTCTATCACCATCCCTTCACTCTCCCCTCCTCAGTACTTCAGTGAGGCCTGTGGCTCTTTGATTGGGACTCATAAACAATATTGGAATTGTGTTTTCATATCTAAATGCAAAAACGAAAGACATAAGCATACATTTTCTCTTATTTCATTGTGTTTTTGGGTTAATATACCCCTAAATCTCTACTAAAACAGAATTGTGATCTTTGACCTCTCTGGTGTCTCAAAAATGCACAAAATAACCATAACCCTACAGAGGACACGTGGTGTATGCACACTTTGTACATTAAAAATACATCTGAATATGTAAGCTGATTTGATATCACTTTAAAACAAACAGTCATCAGCACAAGTTATTTGGGCACCATATCCAATGTTCATTAATTTGTTTCACAAAACCCTACAATTTTTACACCACATTATTTGTATCAGGATTTTTGCACTTTATTCTTGACTTTTAAGCAGAGAACAAAATATTTTCTGTCATCCATGATTTTATTTATTTATTTTTAATTTGTTGAGGAGAAAGCCTGTGTAATACAACCATTGGATAATGAGTTGGTTTTAATTTCTCATTCACCCAAAGATTTTACCTTGTAACTTGAGTTATTTTAACTTGAGTCTCTTTAATCATTTTATTATTTCAGTAACAATTTTAGCTAAAAATTTATTATGCTGTGAGATAATTCTTATTTCTAATGCACTGCTTTAAATTTAAAAGTCTGTTTCCCTTGCCATAGCAGTTTAAACCAAGGCTATTACAGTTCATTGCCAATTATTTCAACCATTCATTCAATTTAAATGATTAATTTTTTTGTTTATGATTATTATCACTAAATCAAGGGGAATTCATATTTTTATTTTAAGGCTGAAATTTGTTGGCTAAAATGGAATTCTATGAGTTTGCGTCAGAAAACATGCTGGAAATTTCTTCTGTTTTTCCACATTGATGCTGAAATCACTGCAGACCTTCCTATTGTCCTGGAAAATGCAGATGAAAAGTGTGAAATTGAAGCGGACAAAGAGAGAAGAAAATAAAAGAAAAATACCCCATGGTTATAGAAGACACATTTCCAAATGTCTTTGATGTCTGAATGAAAAAAATAATAAAAAACACACACAAAAAATTATTCTTTCATGCTATTCCTCTTTGCTCACCAAATCCAGTTGACTTTTTATAAATTGCTGTTAGTTTTTTTTTTTACCCCTACATCTAGGTTTCTGCCTGTTTTTTCTGATAAGATACAGCCTCAGAAAGACAGAGGGAAGAAGAATTAAAGGAACACAACCAAAACTACCCAACCACTGAACGCAACAAAGTGAGAAGAGGTAGAAATCGATGCAGCATTTCAACTTATCCCCTTCAAGGATGTAGGGGGGGAAAAAAGGATGACTGAGTAGCAGCAGGAGTCTTAACATGGAAGAGCAACCAGATAATTGAAGGGAAAAGAGCTCAGCATCTAATTCTATTATCAAGGCAGTCCCTGTTGCAGACAAAGCGTGCGTGCACTATCAAGGAGAGCTGGAGGTGACTGAGAAACACACTTCTCTGAAGGCACTTTTAAATCAGAGGTGCATCAGCCCCCTGAAAAAGATCCTCTGGCAAACTTTCTTGGACTTGACAAACTGTAAGAAAGGTTAAGTTTTTGCCATTTGTGGTTTAGTTCTTTATTAAAATATCCTCCTGGGGTCTGTGGTGAGAACAGGGAACAGGTGGAAGGGAGCTTGGAGCGGTGGAGGTATGCACTTGAAAGACGAGGGATGAAAGTCAGCCATAGCAGGCCAGCAAGAGTACATGTTTGTGTGAATGAGAGGGAGGCAGGTGGAACAGTGAGGCTACAAGGAGCAGAGGTCACAAAGGTTCAGGACTTCAAATACTCAGGGTAACAGGGAGTGTGGTAAAGAGGGGAAGAAGAGAGTCCAGGCAGGATGGAGTGGATGGAGAAAAGTTTCAGGAGTGATTTATGACAAAAGGGTGGCAGCAAAGGTCAAAGGAAAAGGTTTTCAAGACAGTGGTGAGAGCAGCTGTTTTGTTTGGTTTGGAGACAAAAAGACAGGAGACAAAGCTGGAGGTGGCAGAGCTGAAGATGTTGAGGTTCTCCTTGGGATTGACGAGAATGGACAGGATTAGGAATGAGATCATTAGAGGTACAGCACAGGTTGAAGGACTGGGGGATAAAGTTAGAGAGGCCATACTGAGACGGTTTGGACATGTGCAGAGGAGGGACAGTAGGTATATTGGTAGAAGGATGTTCGAGATGCAGCTGCCAGGAAAAAGACAAAGAGGAAATATATGGATGCAGTTAGAGAGGACACGGAGGTAGTTGGAGTGAGGACAGAGGACGCAGAAGACAGATTTAGATGGAGAAGGATGAGTCGCTGTGGCGACTCCTGAAAAGGGAACAGCCGAAAGAAGAAGTGCTTTTGTGTTTTTACACTGACATTTTTATAAACAAACCATAAGGGGAAAAAAACTGAGCAATTTGCTGTTTGCGTGTCAGTTTTTTCTCTCGGCTCAAAGATATTTAAAATAAATTATGAAACATATAAAGACATTTGGACAAATTCCAAAAAAAAAAAAAGATTCAATTAAACAAATCTACGCTGGTACCAAGATCACCTGCTGTCTCATTTTGTGTCAGGCTTTCTCAGTCCTGGTCTTAGTGAAACACTTTCTTAAATGTGTTAGATCATGTAGAGGCAAAATAAGGCACATGGGCCAGAAATGGCCTTTTAACCATCTTAATCTGGCCCTCAACGTCCTCATGCAAGAAAAACAAACAAACAAACAAACAAAAAACAACTTTAAACAGATTATTTAAACAGGATTTTCTTGAAGAAAAATAAAACAAGTTCTGTCCTGCCTTTTAAATATTTTATTTGTTTTTTGAATAAAATAAACCTAACCATGCCTTTGCCAAATTTTTAAGATTAAAGGTTGTATTGGCAGTTACTGATAAAGGATGATGTGTAAAAAACAACAACAACAACAAAAATCCTATTAGATTTGTTTGAAAGAACAGATGCTCAGAAAAATGCATTTAGCAATTTATAGAATGCAACAAATGTTGGTGTTATGTCTAAGAAAGCAAACCTCTCTTTGTGTCTTTTTGCAGAAGATGTGATGTTGTATATTACAGAAGCAGGTAATACACTGTGCCAATGTTCCGGTTTAAATCATGTCCCTTCAACTTCATGAACTAAGTCAAAAATGCCCTTTGAATAGAAAGGTTAACTTGCAATTTCAAAGTTTACCTTCTTCAGCCCACCTGGTTTCAATTGACGGGTCAATAACAAGCTTCTGAGGAACTTGTTGACAAGATGAAGAGGTAAATTATTCCTTTAAATCACATTTGTTTGGTCGGGGTCCCATCTAAAACATGCAGGGCAGTGAGTACCGAGGGCCGAATAGGCTTGAAGAACACTGGTATGCAGGTTCTGTTGATTAAATCAGCTCTGATCCAGCCTCAATGGACAGGGCTTGTTCTGATGTTACCCAGGATCAAAACAGCTTGAAACCGAGGTGAATTCCTTCAGTTCTTGGCTTTGTTATTCAAACAAATCCTACTGGGAGAGGCTGCTGTTGTCTGGAACAGCCGATGCTGTCAGGATCTGCATCTGAGTGTGTTTGTTTTGGAAGACGGCTTAGATAGGTGGCACAAATCAAAGTTATAGTCTAATAAATGCAAAGATCTTTGGTTTGCCAATAGAACGTTGCAATGTAATAAACTGATATTGAACAAAGATCTGAAAAAGCACATTAAGTTCTTTTTTACTCTGACAAAACTTCACACATCTTTTATTCTGACTGAAGGAGAATTTCAGTCTGAATAAGTATTAAGTTAAGTATTTGATTGACTGTTTTCTGTTGGCTGTGAAGGACCATTTACACTGAAAAAGCATCTGAGGCAGATGAATGAACCAGGCTTAAAAATGTGTTTTGAATTATACAATGCATCAAAACTTAATTAAATCTTTCGCCGCTCATTCAAATCCCTCACTATTGAGCGAAGTGTTACAATTGTGATTAAAAACAATAAATTTTCAAAATATGCAATATGATAACGTGGGGAAACATTTTATTTGTCAGTGGAAAAGAGCTCAGTTTGTCTGAGTCAAAACAACTTTATTGATTTCATTTAAACAAATGTGTTGTCATATTACTGATATAGCAAGATGATGCTCTTTTAATCTCGCAAAAGGTTAGGCCAGTACACCAACACCAGTTAGGGGACTTTTCTGCACTCATGTCTCTGAAAAAAATATTTAAAATAAGTAATGTGTTTGTTTACCAGACTAAGAGCAGGTTTAAAGGACGTGAAATGGGAGCTTGGGTGTGCAACTAGAGCCTTTTTTTGCTTACAGCACTGCCATCTAGACTTCTGGAACGAAGTGAAAACTTAATACAGAAAAAGGAGGAATCTATTCAGGAAAAATGAGAGATTTTACTCAAACTGAAGCTGCTTGAATTTTAGAAGATAAACGACTTCTTTAGAAAGCAGCTGAATGTTAAAATGAAAAATAAAAAAAAGTAAATGCGATCCATAAAAACAAATGCATCAGTGTATGACAAGTATCACTCATGATGCATAAAGTAGGAAAAGCCTGATGATATTACAGGATGCTGGTCTCATGTGGCAAAGCTGACGAGGAGGAGCGATGACAAAGTGGTGCCAAAATGTCACACACAGACACGTGGTGAGACACCATCTCTCTATTTCCTCTCGCCACTCCAAACAAGGCAAATAAATCCATAAGCACCGTGTTGGAGCTCACTGCCATTTTCTGCTGTCACCATCATTTTATTCCCCCGTTAATATTTCCCCACCTCGCTCGCCGGCTTTCTCTCCCGCAGGCCCTGGTTGCCACATTTGCTCCGCAAGCATAATATCCACCTGCTCCTGTCACAGCGCATTTCATCCCCAAAATGGGGCAGGTAGGCAGCGATGGGTTGCAATTTAAATTCAAAATGGTAAAAGAGCAGGGGAAAAACACAGCACACGTGTGTAGGAAAACATGCATCCGTGTGTGGAATAGTGCACAGCCTATGCAGCTCTGTTAATGCATGCAGTGTGCAGATTGTTTCTATACATGAGTAATCAACTTCCACCCAAGGATACAGACACGTTTCAGCCATTAAACACCAGTAATGGTCATACTGGCGATCTGATTTGTAATAACAATAAAAATGCAAGACAAAAGAGACAGAAATCAAGCTTGTCTAAGAAAGCGTTGTATGTATTTGGGCAGTGTTCTAAAGAAATGTAAATTGTATTGTACTGTGTGATGGAAAAGGATGCATTTTAAAAGGGGCACATAAACTATTTTAGTTACATAGAAAGTGGTTTTCTGTAGCGATGAACCCAGATAATCATTTGAGTTTTCAAGAACTCAAAGGATTCTCACTTCACTCTGTCATATTTGCCATGACTTTTTGTTATCCCATTTTAACTTTGGGCGTTTGATTTAGTTTGCACGGTTGTTCAAAATAAAGCACATGCCCCAACATTTTAAAATAGCCTCAGCTAAACTTTTTGCAGAGTTAGACCATTTGTAAATCTAAGTATATAATATTGTCTTCTGGTGTCAAAGTCTGATCAAACTGCAACTGAAAACAAATAAGAAAAGAAACAAAGAATTCCACACAAGAGAAGAATGGCAGTGTGGTAGAGGAATGTACAATTTTCAAACCCCCCCCACAAAAAAAAAAAAACAACCTATTTTTTGTCATCTGCTTAAACATTTGGTATTTACTTGATTACCTATAAATATGTTTTAGGATTTTGTTTGGCAAAATGTTATAAAATGTTACAGATGTTACCATAACATGTTTGATTTAGATTTTAGTTAGTGTGTGCCTTTTAAAATCTCATTTGTTGTTAATCATAGCATCTGACCATCTAAGAGGGCACATACTTATATTTTTACCTTCATGCTATGATAAAAAAATAGTAATGATTACAAAAAAAACAGTTTTCTGAATTAACTTATATATAGGAGGAATGTGTCTGTGGTGTTTATATGCTAAACTGAAATGAAAATGACATTTGAGCCTTTGTTGCAATAGCCAAAAGTCAGTTAAGGCCAATAAAAATATTTTTATTGAATCACAATTTTAGATCTCGTACTACTGGTCCATACTGACCCATTTTCACCCACAGAGATCACTACACAGTTCTCCCACTGATTAGGTGGCACCTTTTAGACTTAAGCTCCTCTTACATCCAGGGAACTCATGGAGGTGCTAAAAGCGTGACTTGTCTCTTAAAGGCGCCGAGACCTGACCTTGAAGCCATTAGTGCACTAATTTGACTGATAAGAGTTCCCTCAGGGTCGTGATTGCCACTTAATCCTTATCGTCTCATGTCCACCTGATTGTTTCACAACGGCTGGTTGCATTTTGTGATTGAAGGGAGGCTGAGGAGGTGAGGGAGGGAACGAAGATGAGTGAAGGGACTCTAAATAGCAGCGGGGCTTTTCATTTTCCACGTGATCCAACATCTTTCCCATATTTGAAAGGAATGCTGATGACCGGCTCGGGTGCACTTGTTGCTAATTCAAGACATGAGATGCGAGGCTCCTAACATGGTTGGGCAGAAACCTGTGACTGGAGAGCAGCTATATTAGGACAGAGAAAGATGTGTTATCTGGTTTGAGGGCGTGTGTGTGTGTTAATGTTTGTGGGGGAGTTAAATGCTCATACTTCACATTACAGCTTCTCTAATTGAGTGAAGGAATAGGAGGAGGAGAACGGGAGCAGGGATGCCGCCTGCTACATGCTTTAACAAGTGAGAAGGCTGGCTGAGTTGAGGGAATGGGAATAAATGGGTAGCAGGGATACTGATGGCGTAACAGCCTGCAAGGAATTCTTCTTTGTAACAAAATATTTCTCATTCCAATGCTCCCGATCTTTAAGTCCATCCCAGGAGGTGGGGGTGGTAATTGGTGTTAAAAATAATGTAGTAGGTCACGGTATCACACACACACACTGCTTCCTTAAATAATGCATAAATAAAGCCTTAAAAGAATTTCTAAAGACTCTGTTATGAGACACACTTTGCCAGTCTGGTGGCCTCGATTCCTCTTTTATCAGTTTCAGTTCTTTTGTTTTCAGATGTCTGCAACATTATTAATATTACATTAACTCAGAACTCAAGTCACTGCCTTTCATACGCATAACAAGGCAATGTGCACAGAAAAATAGAGACTAAAAAGACCTCATATGGGTTACCTTTGTAATACACGTGTGATACAAATTCATGCATTGGCAAGAATTAAAATGAGAATGCTTTTAGACTGTTTGCATCTAGAGACAAAAGATAAAATGTTTGAAATTCCTCTTTTTTCTTTGAAAAACTCCTCATCAACCTTGCTAATTAGGTATTAAACTAAAAGTGGAGACAATGCAATTGTAAATGCGCCCGTATTTTATAGATGTTTATCTAGACCGTACTTTTTTGTTACAAACCTTATGGTGGCATTCTGTTGATTTGTTCATTTTTAATCAGCGTGTTTTTAGAAAATCTATAATTAATTGAGCTGATTTGCTCACTGCTGTGCTTTAAATTGCTTCTACGAAAAGAGAAAAGAGAGAAAAAAGTCATGAGTACAAAAAGAGCTATTCTACCACATTGCTATGGTATTTTGACAGACATTTCATTAATACATAGGCTCCTTAAATACATTTTCAAGTGGATGTTTAGCCAAATTCATATGGATAGCTGCATTCATATACAAGTGGTGTCCAGTCCTGGTCTTCAAGGGCCACTATTTTGTATGTTTTAGATGTTTCTCTGCTTATACACACTTAATTTGAATAAATGATGTGATTAACTGGCTTCTGCAGATCTTGAGGACATGCTGAAGAGGTAATTCAACCATAATACCAGGTGTTGTGGAGAAGGAAAACAGTTAAAACATGCAGGACAGGGAGCCTCAAGGACCAGGATTGGACACCACTGCCTTACACAGATGTTGCATTTTAACAGGAACACTTTCCAGACTTTTTCTAGGTTAATATTTTAAACCCCAATCATTTTCAACAACCGTGGCCTAATTAAATGTCCAGATTAGACATTTACCCTGTCAGAACCTGCCCTGCTAGAGAAGAAACTTCAGCTTAAGGTTTAAAACATTAGGCATTTCTGATCTCTGGTTCAGAATTCCCAATATGAAACTAGCCAGAGTACATTTCATGTCCCATTAAAAACAACAACAACAACAGCAAAACACACACAAGATCATTTCAAAAAGCAATATGTTGCAAAAGATTTAAACAATGGTGACTCTAACATAAATGTATTGAATGAACTGAGAAAATCCAGTTTTGTTATTAAGAAAACACTGGAGAGAGGTAATAAAAATATATATAATTGTAAAAACATGAAATCTAAAGATTAGCAAAATCATTATTCTAACTAATAAGAGAGAGAAAACTAAGGTAAAATAATATAAATTACTACTTTTACTTTAAAATGAGTATAAAAGTCATTAAGACTAGGTTAAAAAAAGTAGAAATGGATTACATTTATATATAATTTGGTTAAGAGACAAACTAAAATTACTGTGAAACTAACAAATAAAATTAATATAAAGTTTGCTAAAATTTCTGAAATAATGTATTAAGTAATTTTGCTAAAAGCTGGACTGAACAAGTAAGTCTTGAGTTTGCTTTTTACAAACAGGAACATTTAAATAACAAATGATGTATGAGTATCAGCTGAAAGACAGTTAACAAGCCAGGACTGTCAGGTTTCTGAGTAGTTTCTATTGAGCAGTCCGGCAGCAGACAGGAAGCGCTGTAACTCTTTGCGACAGGACGGAACTGGCCATTCAGTAACGGCCCTGACCTTTTCTGGGTCTGTGCGAAAATGTCCTCTCTCGAAAATAAACCCCAGAAATGACACCGTGGACACATGAAAAGCGCACTTTTCGGCCTTAACGAATAACTTGTTCTCAAACAATCTTTGCAATACTGCCCTGACGTGAGTTCTGTGTGTCTCTGTATCTTTAGAAAAAATCAATATGTCGTCTAAATAAACGAACACAAAGATATTAAGAAAATCGCGCAACACATCATTAATTAGCGCTTGGAAAACGGCGGGGGCGTTGGTAAGGCCAAAGGGCATGACCAGATATTCAAAATGGCCCAATGGTGTTTTAAACGCCGTCTTCCACTCATCCCCTACTCTTATTCTCACCAAATGATATGCATTACGAAGATCTAATTTTGAGAAAACGGTAGCCGAGTGAAGCTTCTCATGGACTGAATCTATTAGTGGGAGCGGATATTTATTCTTTATAGTTATCTGATTTAACGCCCGAAAATTGATACAAGGTCTCAGAGATTTGTCCTTCTTTTCGACAAAGAAAAACCCAGCTCCCAAATGGGAGGTGGAGGGTCGGATGATTCCTGAGGCCAGAGACTCGTTTATATATTTATTCATGGCCTCAGTTTCAGGACCCGAAAGATGGTAGAGCCGACTGGAAGGTAACGGAGCGCCTGGCAACAGCTCGATGGCGCAGTCATAAGGTCTGTGAGGAGGTAAAGATAGGGCCTTGCGTTTACTAAAGACCGGTGCTAAGTCATGGTAAGGCTTAGGAACCTCCGACAAATCAATGTCTTCCCCAGGTTCCTCCACCTCAACCCCCACTTGCGCACCAGCAGACCGAAGACAAGGTAAAAGGCACCAATCACTCCAAGATTCTACCCTTCTCTCTACCCAATTTAGTACCGGGTTATGTCTCTTTAACCAAGGGAAACCAAGAATTAATTGCGGCGATAAAGCAGAAAACACATAGAACTCACCGGATTCGTGATGATTGCCAGAAACCAGGATTTGCAGGTTGGTGACACGATGGGTAATCTGGGAGATGGTCTGACCCGTAAGGCCTGTGACAGTTGATCCACGAGACACCTGGAGATCAAGTTAAGTTCCGATCCTGAATCCACCATGGCTGCAATAGGTAGAGTAGTCTGGTTGCAGATAATCCTAGCAGGGAGAGACAGTAACGAAGTTGGGGAAAATATTAATGGACCCGGCAGATCTCTCCCCTCTACTGGCAGGTCTGACCGTTTCCCCGAAAAGGGCAATTAGCCACGAAATGTCCTTTTTTCCCGCAGTATATGCACTCCTTTGGACGAAAACGTCTTTGTCGTTCCTCCACAGAGAGACGAGTGCGGCCCACCTGCATGGGTTCTCCCTCCGCTCCAGGGATCTGTGGTTCGGTGACGTCCCCCGTCCCCAAACAACCACCAGGCGTACGTATCCCGACATGTTGCAGACTCCTCTCCCGCTGCCGTTCACGAAGGCGGTTGTCGATCCTAATAGCCAGTGCAATAAGCTCACCGAGGCTAGCTTGCTCATCCCTGGTAGATAGTTGATCCTTAATATTCTCCGACAGAGACCCAGTAAAAATACCCTTTAAGGCAAGTTCATCCCAGCCAGCCTCCTGAGCCGTTATTCGGAAATCCACGGAGAAGTCCGCCACCGTTCTGCTACCCTGACGAAGCGCTAACAACCGTTTAGCCGCCTCCTCCTGTTGTAACGGATGGTCGAACACACGCCGAAATTCTTGCACAAACTGATCGAATAAAAGTGTCTCGATTGGGTGAGTAGACAGGAACGCCTGAGCCCAATGCAGTGCACGTCCCTTTAACGCGGCTACCAAAAAAATGATCTTAGAGACGTGAGACAGAAAAAGTGACGAGCAAACGCTAAGTTACATTGTAACAGAAAACCGCCACAACGATCAGTGTTCCCGTCAAATAACTCCGACGGTTTGACTTCCAGGTCTCGAAGTGGGACTGAACTAACGAAGCGGGGTGTGGTGACGACGGGTGGAGTGGGTTGCATTGTGGGAAATAGAGTTCCAAGACGATTGTCGATAGCTACAATGCGATGGGAAACTTGATTTAGTGTAGCACACGTGTCCTGCTGGACCTGATATAACTGTTGGATGAGTGTTTCATATTGATCTAACCGGTGCTCGTGGTGAACTAAAGTATCTGCGGTCTGTCCACCACCGGAACTGCTCTTTAAGTCTGGCTGGAGCATTCTGTCAGGTTTCGAAGTATTTTCTCTTGAGCAGTTCGGCAGCGGACAGACACGGGAGACCAGGTAATGCGGTAAGTGATTTATTTACAGTGAGGGAAATATTTACATGAACAGGAACCGGGATCTGCAAGAGTGAAGGATACGGTAAGTATGACGAAGAAACACTAGCGATCTAATAACGGTAAGTGACTGTTGGTAAAGTTCAGGGTCTTACGACAGAGCTGAGAGTTCAACAACTCGGAGGTACAAGTAGTGGTGAGTTCAGAGTCCAGGATGGTGTTGCAAAGGTCCTTCCAATAAGGGTGCGGGGAGTAGTTCCTTCCAGGAGACGACGTGAAGCAGACAGACTGGCACGGGAGAACAGGTAGGAGTTGAGCGTAGGCAGGAGGTCCAAAAACAGAAACCAGACTGGATCCACGAGAAACAGAAGTCGTCCTGAGGCAGAAAATAAAACAGAGTTGACGAATACAAAATCTCAGAGGACAAGTCCTTTACAGAGGCTCAGCAACTTTACCACAAGTAGGTAATGCTCCAGCGCTGGTCTGGTTCCTGCCGACGCCTTAAGTACACCTGTCCTTGAAATCAGCCAGATCTCTTGCAGGTGAGGAAAGAGTGTTGACGAGACGTCAATCACCCGTCTGGCCACGCCCACCAGGAAGCACTCACACACACCAACAACACAGTCCCAAAACCCCAAGATCACCACAAGGACCAGGTGTGACAGGGCAGAAGTGAGCAGAAGAACAAACAGGAAGTAAAGCTAACCAGAATACATTACATGGAAACATGTTCATGGACCAAAAAAAACATTAAAAATGAAAAGAAAACCAAAATCTGTAGAGTGAGACACAAGAGTACTGAATTGTACAAGATCAAGAGTTTTGGTAACAATACATAATACAGCCCTGTACTTACAGGGTATCTACCTGGTACTTACTGAGTAACATATAACGTTCTTACTGGATTACATACAGGGTACTTTCTGGGTAATATACAGTGTAATTGTAAAGTACTTACTGGGTAGCATACAGGGTAATCATAGGGTTCTTATAAGTACTGGGTATATACCTTTTAAACACCGGGCTCTATTCTGTATTGCAAGCAGTATTTTGAATGACTAAAGATGACAAGAACTTTCTACTTTTAAAATATTATATCATATCAAGTTGTTGTGCTGCATTGCTAACAGTTCAGTAAAGTCTGTCGTTTTGCACACTTTGCTGTACTTAGCCAACCTGTATGTTGGACCTCAATACAAACGCAGGTAACTCAAATAAAATAATATTTTGGCGTCTTGAAAAGAAGCCCGGGGCATTTATGTACAGAATGGTTTTGCTCAAAATGCATCAAAAGCGTTTGGATGGTATTTTTGAAAATTTCATTGCCTTATTTCACAAAACAATACACCTAGATGGTCTCACTGCCTCATTTAGTTCTCCCATTAGATTAATGGCTCTGTTTTGTCAGAGTAATGCTCCATTATAATATGTCATTAAACCATATAGAAAAATGCAGATTAAATTTGCCTCTCTGTCACGGTAGCATTTGGTCTCTATCCATCCATAAAAAAGGCATTTCCTTACCTTAAGTCTAGTGGATGTAGTCTCCATCAGGATTAGACGGGCAATCTGGAAATCTTCATTTTGACTCATGGGACAAGAAGATATCCTCATGCTCACTCCGCTTTTACTTTGAATGGAGCAACAATCATACAGGGATAGACATTCACTTTATCTTCTACAACAATGTCAGACCAATCATACAATGTCTTATTTGGAGTGATAAACTATCCTACAATGCCTTACGTCTTCATTGTCAGAATGCACAAGCCCAAACATAAAGGTGTTTTAAAAAAGATGGCATAGAAAAAGTTTAAAAGTTTTAGGGAAAAAAAAACCCAAATGCACAAAGAGCTTCAGACTTTGTTTTTGTTTTTCCTTTTGTATTATCGTGGAAGCATTAACATTATGATTGCATTTGTGAGGCAATGAGCAGTTGTTAAAGGACAGATGGCAAGCCATTGAGGACAATATTCTTTCATTGCTGAGGGATCAGCTGATTCTCAACACAGTAGGTGTGAAGTTGTGCGAGACACAGAAAAGTCACTTTTTTTACCCCTCTGTTACATTCCAGTGATTTTGCAGGCGCTTATTGTATTAAGCAGTATGTGGTGGATATACCACTTTGTACCAAATGGTTTTGTGTGATCAAGATATGCATGTTTGCAGTTAATAAACATGCTTAATTATTCATTAGACAAGACAGGAGTGCTACTGTTTACATCTACTGGTGATGAATCTGCTTGACCATATCAGCCTTGTGCAATGTTTCCACTCCCCTGAATAAATCATGTAAAGGGATAAGCACAGATTTGCCCTGCAAAAAAAGTGGTGCAATCAGGTAAAGACTCCAGCAACACTTGTAATATTGAGGGAACTTTAATTGTTAACTTCAGAGTTTCAGTTTGTTTTCTTCAGGTCTGCTTAAAACCTTCAAGTCACCAACAAAATAACATGAAGCTCCCTTAATGCTTTGTTTAGGGTTTAAAGTTATGACAAAGGGTTGCTTCAGCTGGTCAAGAGTCAGGAGCCTTATGTATCAAATAACAGGGTTGGTTGACAACAAAAATATACCAAATAAGCTAGGTTTTCCATTAGTAGACTTATTTTCTCTTCACTGATGTCGCACAGATGCTCATAAGGTGAAATCCAGGACTTGTGGGGTTGAAAATGAAAATTAGTACTTGAGGAAACTATTAATTCCCTACACATTTATTGTCCACCAGTAAGTCCATACCTTGACAACAGTAAGAATCTTTGAAATGTGATGATACAGAAATCACGTGGCACTTTGATTACCGCTATCATAAATACAGAATCCTGGTGGAAATTTAATGCAACCCTTTGCAGAAATAAATGTGACATGGTGTAAGTTTAACAAAATGATGCCACAACCAATGTGTGTGCCATAATGACATCTTAAGGTGGTTTAGATTGTAATAGTTCTGACCAGGTATTGCACAAGGGCAGTGTATGACTTGTGCGACTTCTAGATTGCAGTGGTGGGACTAACAATTGCCAGAGGAGATTTCTTTTAAGCTGCAGTCCAGCACAGGTCCACATATCATACAGAAGTATAAGTACAAAACAAAACTATGAGGGGAAATAGGCACGAGGCCTTATATATTGTGAGGTTACGGGTCAGATTAGAAAACAGCTTGCAGGCAAAGCTGCTTGTCAACTTCGCTCTCATGAATGCCTAAAAACACCCCCAGAAAGCCCTGACTTTAAAACAATAACTATTACCACCAAGAAACTGTGCAGACCTACGGGAGCAGGGTCAAAATGCTCTGCATCAGTCGACACAACTGGTGATATTTCATAGAACCTTCCTTGAAATAAAGCCGAGGAAAATGCCGGAATTGTGGTTTTGGAAGGTGTAAATTATGTGAACACCCTCTGGCCTGAGCTGCTATGGCCTAGAGCTAACTAGTCATTACTGTCACAGGGATAACACTGGGGAGGGAGGAAATTCACATTCTGCACAGAATACATAAAAATTAAGCTAATTTCAGAATCACATTAGTCTACTATGCTAATTAACAACTTTTGTAACCCCAACTTTGCAGTGTCCAGCTTAAATGATCAAGTGCTTTTTATAAAACAAAAAAGACGCAGAGAATCAGGACCCTTTGATTTTTTTCCCCCTTACTTTATTAACTTTGTTACTTCTCCTTTGATTTTTCTTTGACCATTGCACACAGCTTTGATTGAATCCATGTCTACCTCTTTTGAAGTGCCTTTGCTCAATTTCCATTTTTCATTCATGTTCTTTTGACCAATAATGACGCCATCTCTGTAGCCCTCTTGACTCACTGTCTTCTCAGAATTCATGCGGTACCATAAAGAAACTCAGTTACTGTGCTTTTCTGAGTTTTATCCCTATCTTGTCATTTTTAAGGACTCTGAAGTTAAGTTTATCATCAATAAGCAGTTTAACAGCTTGTTCAAAGCCATAAAGACGAACCTGGCTTTTTGCTTTTGTACTAACAATTCTAGGAGCAGCTAATGATCACCATTAATACAACATTAAAGCATCTGATCAGGCTTCCGTTTACAGAAACAAATAATAAATACGCCCACAGTAAGTCTGTGTGCGGATCCCTGCAGCGACGCAGAAATTCTTCATTCAGTGCCAACCAATAGAGTTAATCAAACCGCGCCTCACGAGAAAACAGCGTTCGCTTGCCAAGTTGACCTCAGGGATTGAAATGTTCTTTTCGAGACATCTAATTGTTGACTTCGCTCCCTCAGGCGTCTGCTCCACTTCTCTGAGGAGAGCACAGGCTAAGCCACAGGCAGGGCTTAGCATATGTATGAAATCACTAATGTGGCAGTAAATGCTCTGGCGGAAAGTCATGAGAGCGGGGAGTCCTGAGGAAGCACTTTTCTGTCTTCCATATATGCTGACTGCATACAGTCAAGTTACAATAATGCATGCCATTTCTGGCACCAATGACCCTGGTGCCAATCCCTCAACATTTCAGTGATACAAGCTAATACTGACTGGGGGTGAATCAGTTTTGTTGTAGCTTCATCGCCTCATTTTTAGAAATAGAATTTACTTCTGCGGCTTTGATAAAATGACAAAAAGGGTCAGTGTATAAACAGATGCTATAGCTGATATGACAAAAAGAGTCCACACAACTGTTGAAGCTAGTTGTTTTACTGACAAATCCTCTAAGTGGTACATTATGTAAAAAGCTGTTCATTTTTTTTTCATGTGTGATGCACCAGGTTGCTTATCAAACATGCATAGCGTGGTAACACACCATTCAGCCTGCAGAAGTTTCACTTGAACCCTTCATAAAAATGAAAGCTGAAATAGTTCCTATTTGTTCCCAAAGTATGAAAAGCACCATAGAGTTGACATTGGTGTCAGAGAAAATCTTACAACTTTATTCCTTTGTTGATAGTCTAGAAAAGCATCCTTTTAAATCATTTATTTTTTCCTTTTTAATTTTAAGATTTTTTTTCTGCTGTTAGTTCTTGCTAGATGCCCATAAAGATTGGTACAGCAAAAAGAGATTTGTATTACCCAACAAACAGTAAAAACTGCTCCAGCAGCACATAATTTATTTAGAAACAAACAAGTGAAATGGCTTGGCATTAAAAGTGAATCCAAAAGAGGCTGAGATTTTTAGAAGTACAGACGACCAGTGGTTTGATACTCTACAAAAGACTGGGTGATAAAATCTTTTTACATAAAAGACAAGGCAAGAATAAACATTAAATGGAGGGAATGTTGTGGCTGTTGGGGCACACTGCATAAAAATCACATCAAGGCTTCAGGACACCTTTGAAGCTATTGTCAGTGAACATTGGTTGAGTGCATCCATACATGCAAGGTGGCCTGGTTTTTGTAGTCAAAACAGAAGAGCGTAAAAACACCGCAGAAATGTACCTTGGTGCTGGGGAAAAAAAGGGTCTTGCAGTGGAAACACATGTGATCATGTTTATTTTTTTAAGAGTTGAGAGGGGGAAAAAAAGGCTCAGTATTTGACTTTTGTTTTTGATGTCATGAGAACAAAAATGGCCATATCCACTGGCTATGCATGCAAGGAAATGAGTTCAGCATCACTTATTACAGAACAGAAAAATATAAAATTAAAACTACACAGCAAATTCAAAAGTGTTAAATGTTTTGGTGTTAGCAGACTTTGTGCAAAAGCAGAGTTAATTTTACACTTATAGAGTCACATTCTGTTTATGTAACTCTGGGATGTATATTATTAGTAGTTAAATCCAGTGTTAAAACAAAGTGTTTACGTATCAAATCTAGAGGTGTTAAAATGGAATCAATAACTCTTTACTTCTTAACTCTGAACTCCACCAGCAGCTCGAACACTGAAGGAGTTAATTCACTGACTCCGCCCCAGAATCACAGATTCCC
>NC_051447.1:8836572-8849319 GCF_001649575.2 Kryptolebias marmoratus | reverse complement strand
TAGTGTTAGTAAGTGTTAAATTATTAACTCCAGCAGATTTGATATTTGACACTTTATAAGAGTTAAGGTACCAACTCTCCAAAAAGAGTTAAATTAACACTTTCTGGTGTGGACCCATATAGACACTTTAAAAGTGTTGAAATCAAATCTGACAGTGTTAATCTGGGCCTCCTGGATTTGCTGTGTAGAAGCACTCAGAACGCAAACCTCCGCCAAGGCCAAAAAAAAAAAATGCTATCACCAAAATTTAATTGCTTGTTTTTTTTTATAATAACCTTTGCATTTCTTGAAGATGTTCTTGTTTTTTAGTTTTTAGGTATTCTTACTTACAGACAGGTGGCTTGCCTGATGGATGGACACACACTACTAAAAATATAACCTCATTGGCTGAGGTAATAAAGGAAAACTAAAACAACAACAAAAAAACATTAAAGTCTTTCATATCATAAAATTTTAACTGAGAATATCAAGCTATATTGTAAATTTAATTTGTAAATTAAAGATTTTTTCCAAATACAAAAAATTCATGATGAAGCTGATTTCTTATGATAAATGACTAAAAACTGACTTTTGCTTCACTTGGCATTTTCCATTAAAAACAAACTATTTTTTTAATTGGTTGTTTTAAAGAGGCAGCAACTACTATAGACATATTAAAATATTAGATGAGGTGTCCCTACCTTCTCTATTTGTTGAGAATTAAAGTCAACAGGAACCGTTTCAGAGAATCAACCAGTATCTGCACACAAGCAATCTGGGGCTCTAAGTCCTACCTACTCCTGTGCACAAAACATCTAAAACTTGTACTGGAACCAGCTTACAGGGAAGCTGGTCCCTTTCGGCTTCAACGTCCGGGTCCACATCAGTGGTCTATTTATATACGTTCTTTGAAATAAAATCATGACACAGGAACTGACACAAATTAAAAAAATTAAGGTGTTTATTTACAAATTTTACAAAAGTTAATGATTGTAAAGGATGACAATGGTATCTACCTCCATACTGCTTGCAAAAGTGGCCCAAATCCAACTTTTTTTTACATACTTTACTTGTTTGTCTTTCTTGTAGGTGAGACGAGGGGACACAAATATCCTGATGTCTGAGAAAGAGAGAAGAAGCTCACAGAGTACAGTAGGCAGACAGGTGGATACTTTTCTTTGCAGGGATTGATCAGCAATGAGGGATTTCTTACACAGAGATCCAAACCGACAAAGAACACGAAGCAATGAGAGAAAATGTATTTTGTTGCTTGATAACAAGGTAACTGGGAATCACAAGGTACAATTAAACACTAGAGTATGGCTGCTGCAATCACCAAGATGACGATACAGTTGAGCATTGGCTGATAGTCTGAGCTGATCTTGAATAGCTGCAGGTGATGAGCATACTGGCAACAGGTGAGACACCTGGAACAGGATGTGCGTTGGCAGCAGAAGTTTAGCCAGCCCACAGCTTCATTTAGGAAAAAAAGAGGGGATGGGGGAAAGCCATGGCCAGGCGGGAATCCTAACACTGGCAGTGGCAGTATTATTTCAATGAAAATGTTTTATGAGGAAATCATCACATTCTGTTTGGTAGAAAAAAATAATTTTGCTATTCTCCCAGGACTCACTCTTAAAGATACAAGGAGTCTTGTTCTGCCAGGTCAAAAAAGCAGATTGTCCAACTTCTGTATAGTTGTAGCACGGTTGTACACAAAACAGGTGATCTTTGATGTGATACATGTTACAATGATAGGATGTTATAAAAAATGTGTTGTAATAAAAACGTTGGCCTTTTGGAAGAGGAACCCTAACCCTAACTCAGCAGCAAAGAAATAGCTATAAAGGCAGGCTTTAGAAGACATTTACTTATTAATTTTTACAAAATAACATCAGAAATTACATTACGGTAATGTGTTAACTTTTAAATAAATTAGGCATATTCTGTTTTAACGAGCTTCTGTTTCATTTCTTCTTTGATTTATTACCAGCAAGCACAAATTAACCTCTGACCATGAGCTATGTGAACATAGTTTGCCCCAGCCAAGCACTTATTTATTCTTCCAAATGGTGCCATTTTTTGCAATTAAGCACCCTAGGGCACAAAAGCATTAGCTAAATACACTGAAGGCAAATACTGACACCTTCTCAGGCTCACAAACGCACCAAAAGGGATGCCAGCTGGATGGAAAATAGGAGAAGGAAAAGAGGAAAGCAGGAAGAAAATGTGTCAAGTTATTTCCTCAGACTCCCCGGAGCTGAAGCCAGGATGCTATGGCAACCAGATGGACTTCCTGAGAGCCATATTTTATTTTTCCTCATCTTAAGCATTCCAGTTTATTAGCCACTCTTTTGACAACATGTGGTGGAAGGACTTGACACTTTGGACTGTGTGCAGGTTTTGTAAGTACATCCTCAAACTCTGCCCAAGCATCATATGCTGATTTTCAGCTCACTTCTTGAGAAAGAAACTTGTCTCTTCCTTGGCACACTGTCTTACCAAAGATTCTGTGCACTTTTTAGACCAAAACTAACTCAATTCTTACTGGCTGGTGACATTTTTGGTTTTCACCAATTTATCAGAGACCTCCATATTGAGGTGGACAGGTGGCTGGTCATATGCCCAGCTCCTCCACACAGCAGTAGAAAATTTCTATATTTTTTTTTGGATTGGGCAGATGTCAAATGTTTGGCAGGAGTGCCACCTAGATTCCCCTACAGGATGTATTGAGACTGACTACCAATCTCTGCCAAGATAAAAGCAGTCTTGCTGTTCCCCAAGTCTTTTTCCTCCCCCCGCCTGTCCGCTTTCACTTGGCTGGTTCCACTTTTAATAGGCCATCTGATGATGAAAGCAGACTGGTGGATGAGACACCAATCACAAATGAGGTGTAGAGCTCTGACATACCCACATTCTGGCTCTCCTGCTGAGATCGCTACAGGGAGGCTGTGGACTCATTGTAACAACTCTTGTACTGCTTATTCAGAACCTCTCAATATTTCAATGGGTGCTTTGTCACTCATATTGCTTTGTTCCCTCCCCCCTCCCTTCTCCCCGCAGCAAAATAGTGTATATTAAATCATCAACTAACAATGCAGAATCCCTGTTAACACTGATTTTATGACCAATTCACTGCTTTGAAAAAGCTGAAGTACAGCAACGGAGCTCGTGAATGGAATCAATCTGATACCTCGTGTTTTGAAAAGCAACCCATCTTCTTAGTTATGAATGTTTTCACATGTCTTTGCATCATTTTCCTAAATAGTTATGTGCCAGCCGTTTACTTTGGAGCTCATATTTAATTTTATTACAATAATATATAGCCATAGCTATGGATTGTAGCCCTAAGTGTGCAGATAAATCTAGGCAAGTACAGTAGGTATTAAAATTAAATAAATGAATGGATTCTTTTTAAGTTTTATTACATATTTACGAATAATTAAATATGTTGTAAATTAGCACTTTAATGCTGTGCTTTAGACCATAAAATAAATACTTTGCTGGAAAGTTTGGGTATTGCTATTACCGACCAACTAACCAACCACTCAAACAAATAATTTAGATTTATTTGAAAAGCAGATTTGCATGAAGTGCTACTAAACTGAAAGGGACTAATCCAAACAGACTAACGCTGTTTTTTTAAGCATTCTTTAGGCAAATGAACTTGGCAATGTCATTCTTAATTTCCATCCTATTCTGTTTTTTTTTCTTTGCAACATTTAAAATCAAAACAAAACAGAACTGGACTTACTTTGAGATGTAACACTTTCAATATGGCTTAAGAGTAAGTAGTAAAATTACCAGCCACACAGCAGCTGTGGTTTAATTTGGCTTCTAACTTCTTTATGAGAATCTGACAGAACACTTTATTGCATAAACAGCAGCACAATCCAAACTTATTAATAATTAGCTGCAGCACGTTCACAGTTTTTCCCCTCATCATCTGAGCCAAATGAATGAGGAAAAAAAACAAAAAACATTTTAAGTGTTTGAACTGCTAATGGAGCTTCTGCTCTCCATCTGATCATTCATCAATAATTTCAAGTGCTCCCATCCACTGTCATTTCACTGAGCAGAATGCAGCATGCTTGTTGGCAAACAGAAACATTAATCTGACACACAGCTGTGATTGCTGGGACAGTGCTTCAAGAAAGAATATGTTTCATGAGTTGACAACTTTAGTCCAATCATGTGATCAAAAGGATGCTAGTAAGAGTTTTTGTCAACATACCTATAATACTACAAAATGACAAAAGAAACACTGAAAATATACAAACACATTATTTTGTCTTGACTCTATGAAATAAAAGATGATAGTAACATATGCCTGTTGCTGATATAAACCTGCTGGATATAAAAACTCTGAAGTGGAGGTAATTTACTTAAAGGTTTTTTTTTTTCATAACTGGATAAAAAAAAAAAAATCAATCATTGTGTTCTTCTTGGTTGTAATAAAAGTCTAACCAGAGCGAAAGAAAAACACTTTAGTTGAGTTTGCGAATAATATCCTAATCATAGGTTCAAAACTTGCATTGTCGGGGTATTGGACAAACGAGCTCTGAGCTAATCCAATTTTATATTTGTGATATTATCACACTTTGTTGGCTTCTCAGAACTGTGGGGTAGAAATGCAAATTGTTAGTCCTGTCTTCCTACTTAGTTTGAAGAAGAGGGGTTCCGCAGGCAGCTTCCTCTCGCCATATGTTCAGCCAACTCAGCTCCGTCTTGCAGGAGCCACCTCAGCCCTGCGAGTCTGCAGAGGAAGTTGACATAATAGCCCAAAGTCAGAAATGACACAAAAACCCAAATAAGACAGAAACTCTGCCAAAATTGCTCCCGGCTACAACCGGTTTGTGTGGGAATGTTTGTGTGCTGCTTTTATCCAGGTCTTAAAATACAACATTTATTGTATACTGGGAACCAAAATGCCACCGACTTGTGATGAAAGTTGCGAGTGTGAGAAAAAGGATCTTTTTGAGAAATGCATTGTCAAAGGAAAAGGTTGGAACCATATGTTACAAGTCAAGGTGACATGATGCTAGTGGCAGTAAAGAACATGAGTTAGAGAAACAATAGAGACTAGCACAACAACTGGTAATTCTTAACAGCAAGTTAATAGGAGGAACCTGTATGGCAAAAGGCTGATAAACTGTCCTTCAGCAAAGACTAAATGGTAGAGATAGTTTTTTTTCCAAGACCCAAATTTTGGGTCTTGAAACATCGGATTAGTCTTTAGTCTAGCCAAAGATTCCCTGTAATGTCAAGGGAAAAGAATGTCCACCGGCTTTCAGTACCAGGGTTTTACATAGTATATTCTGGCTGAACTTCAAGTGTACCAAAACACACAACAGATTGTACCATGTCATTATTTATTAAAAAATAATATCAAAATTTAAAAAAAGAAAAAAATATGTGTGAAAGATCTAGTCCACCCCATGATTCAGTAGCTTGTCAAACCTTTTTGAGCAGCAGTTACTTAAAATTTGTTATTTTCTTATGTAAGAGACTATCAGCCAAAAATTATGGAGGAATTCTGGCCCACTCTTCTGTGCATTATTGCTTTAGTTCATTGAGGTTTGTTGTCCTATGACAGTATTTCAATCAAGTTAAGAACTGGACTTTGACTGGACCAATTTCAACATTTGGGTGCTGTGTATGGGATCTTTGCCCTGGTGAATGACCCAAATTCAACCAAGCTTCAGCTATCAGACATACGGCCTCACATTTGACTCTAGAATACTTTGGTACACAAAGCCTTTTTGACTTGTACTGTCACAACCTGTACGATTTAACCTGCTAACTGAGGCTTGTAGAGTAAAAGATAGAGGGCTCAGGTTCTTTGCAGCTTCTCTGATCATTGTGCAGGCTGACACTGGGGTGAATTTGCTGGGATGCCCACTCCTACGAAGACTGACGATGGTTTCAAATGTTTTCCACTTGTGAAAAATTGTTCCCACTGTAGAACAGTAGACTCCAAATTGTTTGGAAATGACCTTATAATTCTTTCCAGATTGATGAGCAGCAACAATAGTTTCTCTAAGGCCATTGCTGATTTCTTGCCTTTTTTGAATTGTGTAAATACAGACCTGTATACACCAGACCTACTACCAAAACTGCTTTTTTAAAAGGTGGTCACACTTGGTGATGATCCCTTAATAAAGCGAATTTGATTGGCAGCACCTGGCTGCTGCTTTCTTTCCTAAATCCTACAGAAGCAGCAAGGGTGGACTTTGTTTTTTCACACAGTTTTTTTCAGTTTGGCTTTGTTTTTGTTTATTTTATAATGACATGCTGGAATATGTTGTGTGTTTTTGTGACTTGAGGTTAGATTTGAATCATTTTTGAAGCAGATACATAAAACACTTGAACTGAAAAAGGGTGACAGTAATAAAGCATTTTTTTATGTCTGTTATTTCACAAATGCAGCCTGTAAAATTTGAAAACTCCAACCTACTGCTCCAAATAAGTAATAGTTTTTCAGCTCACCAGCTTATATTCCTTGGCATTCTTCCTCAACACAACCTTGAGTCATAATGAACAGAAGTTGGGGTCATTATACAGTGACTTCAACAGACCAGTGCAAGCACATTGCATCTGTTCAAAAGCAATCGAAGAGAGTTAGCTCCCTTTGAAAAGCATGGTTGAATTACTCTTTAAGAGGAAATGTAGTAGAGTGTGTGCAAGGAGCACAGTTAAGTGCACTTGTGTGTGATGTTGGATTATGAACAACTGGCAGTCAACCTGCTTGGTGCTTGTGTTTGTGAGCCGATCTTTACACACCCACACACACAATTGACAAATCATTTGCAGTATTCAGTACTTAAGCCCAGCAAATCTCCTATCTCCTTCTTTGGAAAAGTCCATAACATGATCTGCTATTAACATCTTTTTAGTAATAAACAGTCTTTGAAAAAAGCAAACGGTATCCATTTTCTGACCTGTAGCTTTTCTGTATCCATCCATTGGTGGATCATTTTACCTCACTGGCTTAAAACTGCATGCAATGTCACACTGAACGTAAGGGATGGGTGTGGGAAACAGATGCTTGTTGTGAAATAAGGATATCCAATGATAAATTTCATGTGATAAATGTAGAAAAAAAACTGAAGAATTTTAGTCACCGTGGGTCAGGTGAAACATGATTACACCCTAAAGAGACAGGTTGAAATCACCACAATGGACTCAATTTGCATTTTTGGCACAATGCTTTAAAAGTGCCAGGGGGTACATACAGGGATTTTTATGCTCTGACTCACCTATCAACAGAGGCCTGAATATTTCTATTTAAGCGTCCACAAGTGACTGATCTCCCTTCCTAGCTACTACATATAAGGATCAATAAAGCTCATAATGAGAATGTAAGAAGAAAATTTCCCCGCAGCAGAAATACAGTTTCCATCAGAAGCAATACACAAGGAAACTATGTTTCGTCAGAGAGTGGTATGTCAATGCTTGTGCACATTTGTTGGGTCTTTTCTTGTGTTTCTATTTGAGATCTAGACTGGACCGTTGCAAGGAAGAGAGCAAGAAGTAATGCTCAGGAGGAGATGAAGAGGTTTTTTTTTTTGTGTGTGCAGAGGCCGGTTGGCTGGAGCTGGCACATGAAAGCTAAAGAAGAACACAGATCTACTGTACAGCACACTGCTGCAGGAGAAGGATAGCACCCCTCTCTTCTATTTTCTCCCTCTTTGTGTTTCCCACCTCCATGCCCATGAGCGAGTGATGCATCAGGGTCAGGCGTGGTTGAGCTTTAGGGGAATCTAAGCAGCCAGCGCCTACTCATGAGAACTCGACACACACAAGGAGCACAGAGAAGGATTTGGAGAGAAAAAGAAGGGTGTGATGTCAAAAAATGCAAGAACTGAGTAATGCACTAAAAGCTGCACTTTTTATGCTGCTCCTTATTTAGCTGTTACATGAAGCAGTTCTATTAAGAAAAAAAAAAGTTACAGGTAGAACCTGACAGCCAAAACCTTTCACCTTTCCCACAAAGAACTCCAACCTCCCACCATCTTCTGCTCCAGGACATCACAATGACTGACTCACCTGCCATAATATGCACACATTTGCATGCATGCCATCATCATCTTGCATAATCCAATAACAAATGAATGGCGAGACCTCACTTTAAGGTATCCATAGTCGTCTGTCAAGAGGAGAAAAAAAAGAATGTAGGTGCCTTGCATTCATTTGCATCACATATGAGCTGTGGGGCATTCGAGAAAGCAGGTAGTTCATATTTTGTTCATAAGAGTGCCTGCGTGTTGTAAATTCTTACATGGAACCCAGCTGTTCACTCTGCTTGCTTTATTATCCCCCTACCCGCAGCTTCTCTCTGTAGCAAGAAAAGGAAGCTTTATTTCCCACCCATACAAATGTGCATCCAAGCAAACCTAAATCCCTTTTTAACTGAGGATCAGCAGCTAAAACTACACTAGCGCTACCCTGCAACTCACAGGACTCAGAAGATTTGACGTCAATGTCCTCATGCTATTCACCACAAGATGTCAGATGTCCAAAGTCCATGACTTAAAAGGAGCCATTATGGAAGCCCAAACACAATGCTAATTGAACTGAAAGGTTTCAGTTTTAATAATCCAATTTCAGTATTAGGGACATTTTGTCAATGCAAATACAGTTTAAGTAAAATAAAATAAGATCTGGTTCCTAAGATTTTAAAGTTTTGTAGAAAAAAAGTAAGCTACATAAAACTAAAGAAGAAAAAAGTAAAAATATCCTAGATTTTGATCATGTCATGCAATTATCCATCCATCCATCCATCCATCCATCCATCCATCCATCCATCTTCTGCTTATCCGGGGTCGGGTCGCGGGGGCAGCAGCCTAAGCAGGGAGACCCAGACTTCCCTCTCCCCAGCCACTATTTAAGCATTTGCCAGGAAGTGGCAAAGATAATTATCTTAATGACAAAAATAACATTTTTAAAAAATCAGTTTTAGCCCAGTCTCACACAAATAACTATATTAGACCAAAAGCAAAAAAAAATATGGACAGCCATAAAGTTGTTTTATTTTATTTTTTGTGCTATACAGTACAGCTTGCAATGTGATGTATTTCATCATTGCTTATCCAAGAGTTGCAGGTGTTTAATGGATAGTTCGAGCTTGGCATCCAGTTATCCATTAAAAATATAAACTTATGTTGTTATCATGATGTTATCCAAGGTGCTTTCCTGATGCCAAGAAAGGGCTTTTAGTGCAATATCTAAATTAAGTGTAATCTGAGAAAAAAAAAACAACAGAAAACATTAGGAGTTCAAGAAACATGCATGTTTCTTCTTTAAACCAGTGAACAAGCTCATCTAGTTTGAGAAAATGTTGTAGTTGCCAGACATTCAGTTCCAGTCTTGTGTAAATCTGGTGTTCAAACATTTTTCTAAGATATTTTACTTCCACTGATTGCTTGGAATTGTAAAACAAAAGTGGTAAAATTGTAATACTCAAATGCCTTGTTTAAGTTTAGGAAAATTATGCCTGAAAGTCAATAATTCAAAGTTGATTGTTTTACTGTGGGGAATTGTAGCAGTTGGACCACTTCTTCATATACATTGGCAAAAAACTCTTGTGCGCTCATTAAAAAAAGAACATACATAACAAAAATAAACAAAAAAGGAAAACTTTTGTATATCTTATCACTACAACATGTTCATAAAATGACCGCCAACAAGTGTTATCAGTGTATATTTTCTACTGATAAAGTATTTTCCAAAGTATAAAGCAGGTAGTGTTTTGCTATTACATTTGCTCTTATCACCCCCTGGCAGTTTGAAGAAAATATAATGGTCCCTGGCTTATTTTAGAAGTCGTTGGATAAACTAATTAGATGCATGATCTCTCCTCACTGACTCACTGGTCAAGAGGGTCTGCTGGCAGGGTCTGTCCTTTCAGCGCTACATTCCACAACAAGTCTGCACAGACTATCTGGGGAGCAACCAAAAGACAAATAAAGGAAACATGGACGAGATTAAAATCTCAACGGGATGGCAGAAGAACGACCTTTTTGCTGTTCAATTTAAGCCGACTCAGTGTGGGACCTTATTATTTATATTCTTATTTACAGACACCTTTGTTATTCTTATCTTCATTCCCACCAGAAAAGCATATTCCCTTATAAACTTGGGGAAAGATTATTTCAAAACAAAAACTTTTTTTAATCTACATTTGCAAGTTTTTAATTGGTTGTACGATAACAAAACAAAACAGTTTTCGAGATTTAAGCATTCCAATCATAGACCAGGACCTTACTGCACAGCTTGATGACTGATACCACATATTGTCATAGGACACCAAGTATCTGGGATAAGGATCTTCATTGTCTTTTCTAATACGTGTCTCAGCTTTTGTCATCAGTCACTAATTAGTAAATAAGAGCTGTTGACATGCTGCTGCTTGGTGCTAATGAACACAAGAGGTGTTAAGCCACTGGAGATGTAGGCACAGCTATACTGTGGAGGTGGTTGTTAAAGTGTTTGTGTGTATTTGAGAGGGTATTTGTTCAAGCAGAAATAGCACATCTTCTTTGATTGGATGCTGGAACACAAGACTATGCAATGCCCTTCTGCTGCTCGAGTGCATGCTTTAGATAGCTTTATGATTTGATGGTGACATGTCTTTAAAAAGAGCTCTGATTGTGACAATAATTTGTAAGCTCCCCCGCTGGGAACTCGGTAGGAGAGAGTGCCTTTGAGAAAAGGAATGAGGAACATACAGGGGACAGAGGAGGGGTGGGGGATAGAGAATCTGTCAGGTATCGAAAAGGAACACAACAGTAGCACAGAATGAGGAACTGGGCTGCCGGGGAGTTGACAGAAAGACATCAGTCCTTGGTGACAAGGACAGAAACCCTTATCAATGAGCTGCATTCAGCTGGACCAGCAGAGACAGACGGCAGGGAAGCGCTCAGCTGCAAAGACTTTGTTTACTACCGATGAAAATCCACTAAAGACTCTGCCATGGTTCCACTGTATGGATTTTCTCAGGATTTGTAGTTTGTCCAAACACTCACCTCAGAGTGACACCATGTCGTGTTGAATTCAGGTCGTTACTACTTTTCTGTAGTCGCTGGAGAAAACGTGTGAAATGAGGTTTGGCGGTTTGCGAAGGGCATATAAAGGAAAAATAAATGTGTGAATTGCACACCTACACAAGACTTACGTGAAAAAAATTTGCACAAACGCAACAGCCAATGTCAACTGTTGGCATAAACCTGCCATTTCCCACATACAGTATATCTCACTGTAATGTCCTATCTCTTTGCAATTATTGTTCTCTCCATTATCATTATCCATTTTTTTCTACAGGGAGTAACAGCCTTTGAGATCAGAGCACAAACTAAACAAGGTTCATCTTGACAATCTGGATCATTCATTTAGGCAGGCGGGCCTGGTCTTTTAGAGTCAGACAACTTTCAAGAGCCAACAGACCTCGTGGAGAGAGGTCTGACTCATTTGCATTTTGCACTGGCAAAAAACAAATGGAGCCATGTTTTGAAACTGAAAGTTTTGAGCCAGTGGTAGAACCGAACAAGAAGAGTAAAAGCTTTCCAGTTTAGATTTACAAGGCAACTCTACCCTGAAGCATACCATTCGTTGTCTATTTTACTTAAAAGTTATCATAATGGTTGTCAAACAGTAAGTAAAACCCAGAAAACTGTCAGATGGTGGAGATATGGCGGCGAACCCAGAACGCAGACGCATGACTTTAACGAACGTAAATACTTTAATTAACTAAAAAATACAAACAAAAGGGCTGGCGTGGCAGCAAAGCAAACACTAACAACTTACAAAAACGAGGAGCGAAGGCAAAACCAGACGGACAAGAATGAACAGGCAAAGCGGAACGAAATGACCCAGTGGAGATTGAAGAACAAAGACCGGTATTTAAAGACTGAGGATCAGGAGGAAAATGGACACAGGTGAGTGATTGCAAACAGGTGAGAATGATGGCAGTGATTGAGTTGTTATGGTAATGTGGGTGTGGCATGAAAGACTGGAATGTAACAGAACAGCATGGTATGGAAGAATGAGGCGTGGCAAGTTACTGGGGGAGGTGAAAGTGACAAGACATGAACACAATTAAAGAAACAAAGCAGAACAAGAACTAGAAAAACCAAACAAAAACATCAAAACCATGACAGAGCCCCCCCTTTAAGGGGACGGCTCCTGAAGTCCCCTAACAAAATAAATAAACCTGACTCGGGAGGGTGGAGGGGGTAAAACAAAAGCACAGGACGGAAGGCAAGAACAAAAACATACAAAACAAAACCGACCAGGCAAAAGGCCAGGGGAAACGAAACAAAAAACAAAACAATCAGAGTTCAGGCGGCGGCCTAAGCGCCATCTGCTGCAAAGCAGAAGTTCTGAGGGACTACCCAAGCCCCCTCCACTGTGTAGAGCCAGAGTTCAGGGGGACGGCTTATTTGCAGCTTGGGCGCAGCAGGCGAGGACCAAGCGGGCGTGGGCGAGGACCAAGCGGGCGTGGGCGAGGACCAAGCGGGCGTGGACGTGGGTCGGATAAGGCGAGACGTCGACCCTCGGCGAGGCTGAGCAGAGCGAGACGTCGACCCTTGGCGAGGCTGAGCAGAGCGAGACGTCGACCCTTTGTGCGACAGGCGAGGCGAAGGCGTCGTCCGGGACCCTTCGTGCGACAGGCGAGGCAAAGGCGTCGTCCGGGACCCTTCGTGCGACAGGCGAGGCGAAGGCGTCGTCCGGGACCCTTCGTGCGACAGGCGAGGCGAAGGAGCGGCG
>NC_051447.1:8793431-8835018 GCF_001649575.2 Kryptolebias marmoratus | reverse complement strand
GAATGATGGCAGTGATTGAGTTGTTATGGTAATGTGGGTGTGGCATGAAAGACTGGAATGTAACAGAACAGCATGGTATGGAAGAATGAGGCGTGGCAAGTTACTGGGGGAGGTGAAAGTGACAAGACATGAACACAATTAAAGAAACAAAGCAGAACAAGAACTAGAAAACCAAACAAAAACATCAAAACCATGACAGAAAACTAGCAAGTGAGATCATAAATGTACATGGAGGTCATGATCATTTGAGGAAAAGGTTTATTTTCACTAAGAATTCTATGCAAGAATTGACTATTCTTTGCAATCACTAAAGTTGATGGGTTTCTGATAAAAAGCAGGTTTAGGACACTTCTGCTTTTTCTACCTGAGCCACTGTTCAGTTTAACTCAGTTTCTTTAAAAATATGAGTATTCAGGCAATAAACAAGATATTTTCCAGAATCCTTCTGGTTGGTTAAAGTCCATTCACAATCAGAGCAGTATTGATTAATGAGTGGGTATTCATTGCATGCAATCAAACAGTTGTGTGGAAAGCAATTGACTCAAAATTTTGATCCTTTAAACAACTAGATCTTGTCTTTTTACATCAAATGTGTTTGCATCAAAAACTATAGCAAACATAGACAGATGACAAACACTGATTTTGAGAAAAAAACAGTAGCAATATTCATTTGTATTGTCTTGGGGTACAGAGTTAAAGCAGTACATTTCAGCAGTCAGTTAAAGTTTATTTGGAGTCTGTAATTTGTTTATTTCAAAGATCTGCAGGGGTTAACAGCTCTGCAAGTCGAGATGACTCATCCCTCTTCCAGTTACAAGGTAAACTCTGGGATACATTTATTTTCCTTTGATGAAGACAGTCACAAGCCAAAATGTACAAAATGAACTCTGTTTAATTGCAGGGATCCCATTTTAATAGCTATACATGTGGGGAATGTTCACTAATGTTGATGAATTTGGTGACGTAACTAGCTAAATACACATTTCATAATCACATTGATTAAACGCTTTAAATGGCTTGAAAGGCACCTATATAAGAAAATTCCATTTACCATTTAAACTATGCATTGGTCTAAACCAGCTATATATAGCTGGTAAAATTCAGATCTTCCAGACTACGGTGAGAAGAAAAGTTTTTGAATAGAAATTCTACATGGCCAGTAACAGAGATTCATACCTCCAGTCATCGGTATTCTGGACAGGTACTTGGCCTGCAAACCAAAGACCAGTCTAGTGTCTGTAATCTGCTGTGAAAGCTGAGAGCTATGAAGGAAACATCTCAAGCGTTCAGCATGCAACGCTTTCTGCACCTTTTGCTAAAGTCAATCTCCCGCTTGACTCCCCCCCCCGCTCTGAGTGATGCAGCATGTGTGTGCAAGTGTTTCAGAGGAGCACAAGAGCACAAATACACACAGGCAGATGAAACACCCGCACAAATACAGAAAACTCTGTGAATCATCCATGCAGGGCAAGTGCCTACTATGCTGCCAGTGGGAGGGGGCCAGCTGGGTGCCAGGAAGCTGGGTTGTTTGATGGTGGGGGGTAATGATTTGCTTTGGCTGACAAATATCCACTCTCTCTTTCAAACAGTTTGAGCCGCTGATTGATCAGTCTTCAGACGAGGCCTTTCTAATAATATTTATTGAGAAAAAGTTTGAAAGATGGAGCAGCAAACATGAAAACATGCCTGTGGGCAAATTTGGGGAGATTTTTCTTCTTGATAGATTTTCCTTCATCAGCTGCCACCTGAGCTTTCAAGTTTTCTTCGCTGGGATGGTGAGATTGCACTGAATCCATGAGTATTTGAAAACTGAACTACCGCACTGAGATGTTTGGTTATCACAATAATAATGAATCATTAATCACAAAAGCTGCAACATGTATGTTTCTGTTATGGTCTGTATGTCAAAACATGGTTCTAAGGACACATACCATATGAAGTACAGACAACTGTCTGGACTTCAATTAAAATTATCTTTTAATAAACACAATTGTCACAGACAGAACGGGGAGTTGGGAACCTCAGCCAAAATAGACAAAAGAAGGAGAAGCCAAGCAATTGACCGTCAGATTCGGGCCACTCCCCATAACCTATAATCCAAGAAACTAAACCAAAGAACCAAAAAAACTCATTCATAAAGATGACAGAGAAGCTTGTAACACTTTCTTCTTTTCAGACCTGAAGTGACATTTTTGTGCTGAAACCTTAATTAACATTTTGGAACACCTTTCTTTTCCCCCCGAGATGGGGAAAAGGAAAGCCAATTCAAAACACACACATAGACATTAACAAAGGTTTAACCTCTTAAATGTTTTTAAATTTAAAGAGAATTTAAAGACGCTGGGAAATTAAGGATTTTAGATGCCAGATTTTTTTAATTCAGAACTTATTCAGAAGAAGCTTGTTTTCTGAGAGATGTTTTGAAACCTCTTCACCACCAAAGCAATGAAAACTTCCTATTGGACGCCTCAGGTAAACTGAAGCTTAGGGCACTCAACTCTGTGTTTTCTGCCAAAAAGCCAAGTAATGTAGCTACCAATTTTGCTTTCGATAATCATCACCTTGGCTTAAAATCAAGAGGGACCACTTTTCTGCCAAAAAAGCAGTTGCCTTTTAAATAAAAAAAAGGCATATCATTATAGCATTGTTTTGTGTTCATGTGTGCAAGAAGCTTGGATAAGGTTGTGGTCACCCAAAAAGCAATAAACACAATTTAAATGTTCTAGCTTTGTCAAAGCTAGAACATTTAAGCTATGTGGAAAGTGCTTTTAGACTAACCAGTTTGATTCCTAAAGTGTTTCAGGGCCATTCTTTTGTAAGAAAAACTATAAAAATAACAGGTAAAACACCTGTAAAATAAAAAATAAAAATAAAAAAACAAAACATAACATTCAGGATGGTAGCCATGAACATTTCAACAGGTTCACCCTGAGGTTAGAGAATTCAATACTCAGAGAATAACAAAAGAGCTTAAGAGCTACATATTAGACTCTACAGCAGTGGTGCCCAATCCTGGTTCTTGAGGGCCACTATTCTCCATGTTTTAGATGTTTCTCTCCTTTGACACACCTGATTTGAATTAATGAGGAATTAACAAGCTTCTGCAGAACTTAACAACATGCTGAAAAGAAGGTAAACAGCTAAAACATGCAGGATATTGGCCCTTTAGGACCAGGATTGGGCATCACTGCTCTACAGGACTCAATTACCACCGTCTACAGCTAAACCCAACTAAACCTATTTGGTAGGACCTTAAGAAAGCTGCTCAAACATCAACTGAAACAACAATAAAAACACAAATGGATCAAAATTCATCCAAATAAAAAGACTTCTAAGCGGTTGCTTCTAAAAGTAGTTTAATTAGATTTATATAGTTTTTTTCAAATAAACACCTTGTAAGGAAAAAGTCATAATATAAAATTATAATTATTATCATCATCAGAAAGACTTAGGTAATATCTGGACATTTGACTGGGAGGCTGCCATGCTAACCACCCAGGGCTCTAACGAAGAAATTTCTGTGACACTTTTATCATAAAACCATGGCATGATTTGATGCACATTTGGAGAAAATAAACAAGTTCACCATGGATTCAGTATTGACAAACGTCAACATCTATTACCCAGTAATGCAGTCCTCTCAGTGAGTGGTTTTATCTGTCACTTGGCTTCTTTTCTACAGAGCATCAGTTGCCATTAAATGGACAGATATGATTTCCAGCAATGGACTAAAAAGAGCATGTGAAGCACAGCTCATAGAAGACATGAACATAAAAATCAGAGCAAAACATGCATGTAGGTACAGAATGTATAAACCGTGACAGAGAGGTTTGAAGCAAATGCAGCCTTGACTGGATGTGCAAAATGCTGGCCAACAGAGTGTGTCGGAAAAACCCATGGGAGACTGGCAAGACAGCTGGAAGGAAACTACTGTGTTACTTTCACAGCACACCACCAGCAGCTGGCCACCTCTTAGCTATCTGTCTGTCTCACACACATTTGCTGGCACAGAAGCAACCCATGTGCATACACAAGTGTGGTCGGACAAGCTTACGGACAGGGTAGTAATAAGCAGGACTGGAGTATTGTGCGATGTGTTTCACGGTGAACACAGATTGAGACTGAAATGAAGTGTCAACCTTTAGCTGTCCCAAAGTCATAAGAGTCCAGGTGAAATGAAGAAGCTGAAAGATGGAGAAGACAGAAAGGACAGATAGAAGAAGTGAATAAATTGAGTGAGTCTTCCTGAGAAACTGATTCCAACATGAAAGCGGTACAGCGTCACGCTGCATTAGGTCGGATATAGATTGAAGAGGACATGCATACCAATATTCAACACAAAAAAAAAAAAAACGCCTGCCCTGAAGGGGTGCGCATGAAGTCTCTGCAGACCTGACAAACCTCACTAACTTCAAGTGAAATCAGCAAATTGTGTTCTTTCACTTGTCATGCTGACATCAAAGACAATTTCCTGAGTTCATCTGGTCTGAAACAATCACTTTCATTTCAGCAACAAGACAAGCTGAGGGTGAATGGCACATGCTCTTTGTCAGCTGTTACGATGAATAACAATACCAGGGTTCAAATTCATGTTCTCTTTATTGTTACCCAACAACTGAATAAAACGGTATCGCTCATGTCCAGAGAAAGTTCAGAAGCAAATACAAAGACTGTGATAAAAATGTGACATGAAACTGATATCTACGGCTCCCTTCGCATTGGTTAATGCACATGCGAAAACATTTTAAAAAAAGTCACCAGGAACATGAATGTTCTTTGCAGGATCTTGACAAGGTCTTCAGTTGTATATTAAAAAACACAGTAGGCTCCTCATAGTCCCTCAATGATTTTCAGCATGCATTAAACTTCCATGGGAAGGTTGTGGTGGTTTATCATCCTGGTAGAAGTGTATGAAACTTTATGGGAGAGCGTGGTAACGTGGTAACAATGTATTCATAGCATGAGGCCTGCTTGCACCAACCTGGCTTGGTCATTAAGAATATGAAGCAGGACTGGCCACACTGACTTCATGCCTAGGCTTCAACTGTGATTGTGACTAAGTCATGGAAACAACCTTGTGTTCACGTTATATTAGTGACAGCAATGTCATGCTTGTGTGGTTTGATATTCTAGCTCATAGCTGCATCCTTATGCAGTCCTAAAGAGTTACGCCAGGGCAGATGTGGAGAGGATGCAGTACAGCATGTCGAAGACTTGGAAAATAATATAAAAAAAAAATCTATTTGGTGAGTACTAAGAGTATTGCAGCATTACGACTGCCTTTACACTGATAAAGATTTTTTCAAAGCTGTCTCAATCTAGCTTAGTTCCAATAGGATACAGAGCTGAGCAGGGTTTTCATCCAGTGTGAATAATTCCCAAGTTAGAAGTGAAATAAAAAGGTATATTTGATGAAAGTATCAATGAGTTGAAGAGGTACTGGGGCAAAAGCCAGAGCAAAATGATAAGTTTTTTTCCCTTTGATCATGTGGGAGATCATTGGGAAATAAATTAGACAAGCACAAAGTTAATTTGCCCGGAATGCAGTGTCACAAAGGTGATTTCCTTTAGGAAAATAAACCGATCTTGCAAATCTTGCTTTAGCCTTCCTTTTGAAATCCAGCAGGTCTTATGAGGGACCTTTCCTCGTCCTCTTTGTTACCAATTAGCAGCAACTGGACTCCTAAGCAGGGACCGTGAGGTGGTCTCACCATCATCATTAGTCCTTTGGTCCTCAGGTAGAATACCACTGGACTTAGGAGACCCAGTGGCGTCAAAGGTCAGATGTTCATAACAGCTCTCAAATACACACACACAAAAAGACCAATTTTAACAAATACACAAACTGAAAACGGTATTTGGTCAGGCCAATAAGGTGAACGGGGTGCAGTCTTTCTGAGCCCTGTGAGTCAATATGCTAACTGGCTGTGAGTAGCATTCAACATGGAAAATTGATGAGATCAAGGAAAAAACTATTGATGGCAGTCATTTACATCTATTTTTTAAATGACATTATAACCCACTTTCTATTTTTTCTCACATATACTCCTTAAATTATTCATACTTCCTGTTATGTACTTCATTTAGGGTGATTTCACAGCTAGTTCATTTTGTCCACACTTTCAGATTTTCCACAACTTACAGACATGTAACATCCTACAGGCCATAAACAGCCAAAAATTTATTTTAACAAATAAAGCTTGTGACACTGATCGGAATTAAACCAAACTGTGTATCAGTTTAATTCTTATTTGTAAGTGTTTATAGGGTGGTTTGGCCAAAATTGTACGGAGGAACACTCAGGCGCAGTAGCACCTTAGGAGAGATTACCATGTTTATTTGATCTTTTATTTTAAGTTCCCACTCACATTAACAGTTTTTCTGGAAAAAAAAGACACACCACACACAACACACCAGTGCAACTAAACAAAACTTATCTTCATTTTTAAACTGTCATTAGATATTTTATTTATCACAAGTGAGAATGCAAATGGCATCATATTTGTGGGAGGCAAGAAAAACGACCCACTATTCTGTCCTGTTAGTATTTAGCCAACTACCACCCCAACTTTGATTGATCTTTTGAACATTTGATTTAGTTTACAAATAAAATCATTATCAGATCAGAAAAGTCTTAAATTTGATGATCGTACATCGTGCTATTAGTGGAAGTTTGAATGAAGAAAGTACCTAAATGTACTTCCACTCATTCAGAACACATCCAACTATGCTGTGAATAATAAACTACCATTCACTACATTTGTAAACCTCTCTAAAGTAAGTATTCACTTCACTGGAAGTGACACTATGATATTGCTATATTCAACTGAACATAGTGATATTTATTCCTTCTTAACAGTGGTACTGATGTTTGTTGTGTTAGGAAAAAAAAGTTACAGTTTACTATAATACTAAAAATCGAACAAACAGTTTCTATATATTAATTTATTTAGGATGAAAATTAAAATGTGCAGGTGTTTAAGCATTCCTATTTTTAAAATTAGGAGCTTAGGAGAGCAACGTGTTTGTCTGGTGCTCAGCAGATGAGCTACCTGCCACATCTGGCAGAACAGCTTTGTTACAACAAGGACGTTCATTTTGACAAATTCAAATTAACCTTTTAGATCATGCTTCCATTAGGTGTTGCTGATGGAGCTACAATAATATCACAGTGGCAAGAATATTAACTTATTTATCATGCTTCTTCAGTTGTCCACACAATGACAGGCTACCCAAGAAATGCCAACCCAGAATTACAGCCGTCCCTAAACCAATTATTGCCAGGGTTAATTGGATGTAATATTTCAGGTGGTTGTTTGGTGCCCTTAGATAAAGTGCATACTGAAATCAAATCTAACAAAATCAAATGGATATAACAAAAAGAACCTTGGTTTATTCTATTGTTCAGAGCTTTAGAAAAAAAAGAAATCTGAAATTGTTATCTGCTATAACCTGACCCCACCAATGCAGCACTTACATTCAGATTGTTGAATTTTATAGTATCATCACACTTTTTCAGGTGTACTCTGTGCTCATTCTTACAAAAATCCATGCCACAGGGAAGGAAGATCAGCTCACAGCTGCGTATTACCCAAGATAAATATATCTTGATTTCTGGGCCCTTGACTTTGCTAATAAAACACCTATTATGCCTGCATGCGAATTCAAAAAGAATTAATCAAGAAATTCTAGTGAACACTTTGGCTTTGCTCCAAATATGAAAGGTTGAGCACCCACTGTTGTGTGAGCAATAAAAGATAGATAAGCTGTGAGTGAACACTGGGTGAACACTCCACCAGAGGTGTGAATCAGGTATAAATCTCGGGTTTATGTGGAGCATAAAAGGGAAGTTGCAATTTGCAAATCTGAGGCGAGTATCTGATTCTGTGAGGCAGAGACTGAGCTGGAGGGCTGAAAAAGGCAAGTCCTTGTTGTGAATCTGGATATTGCAAATTGATGAAAATGGGGAATGAGAGCACGCTTGTACAGACAAACAGAAGGAAGAAGTGATATAAAATTAGGGAATGCTGACAGAACTGCTGAAAACAGACAAAATAGATTGATGGAGAAAAGGGAAATGGCTAATGTCAAAATTGCATAAATATGGCTGAGATAAGACCAGAATATACAGAGCACAAAGCCAGTGCTTTCTTTAACTCAGGCTGACGTGTGAGTGTGTGTTTGAGAGTGTGTGTGCGTGGCAGTGAAGCCTGAGGCTGTACCCGCTGAGAACAGTTAGACTGGGAATCAGGCTGCTTGTTGGAAGAAGATCAGCACAGACTGAGAGAGATACTCGTATATAAACCTCAGAGAGCATGCACCATATTTGCAGTAACACTTCACACACAACATGGCAATGGTTTCGCTAAGATTCCACAACATTAATCAGGGTTGTGACTAATCGCACAGCACTGTCTGCTTCAAATGTTACCATCTAGAAATACCTTATGTTGTATGTCAGATACCTCGGAAGAGGATGAAAATAAGGGTAGAAGAGAGAGAAAGGAGAGGCAGATGGTGTTTTTGCATGCAGAACGGTGCATGCACACAAGTGTTTTCAGTGTGTGTGACCAAAAATAACTGATGAGGGTCAGCAGATCTCTAAATGCATTATTAAAAACGTGTGGCATTAACACCTGTCTCACTGCTACAGCTACAGAGCAAGTGCTCTTTGTGTAATGGGTAATTAAAGGACAGTTAGAGACTATGAAGAGGAACAAAGGAAGTGTTTTCATTCAAGGTAGAATTTAGAGAGCTTTAATTGAGAGTTTGAGTGACCAGGATAAAGTGGAGCATGGTTAATAATAGAGAATCTTAAATAAAAGAAACACATGGGAAAGCATTACTTTCAGGGCTTGACTGACACTCCCTGGCATAAGTGTGGTTTTGTGACTCTTTTAGCTCTATACTACCTCAAACCATAAAATACTACTGACGATCAATATTACTGAATATTGAATGAACTAGGTCTAAAACTTAGGCAGGGCAACACATACTTAATGGTTTTGCAAAGAGTTTTGTATTTATGGTTTGATGGTAAATCAGGAAGCAAGTACAAACCAAATGGGTTTTTTTTATATCCCCAAAGTAATAAACCGGTATTGGTTTCTGATAAACTTTCTGATAACATTTTTGGTAGATGGCGTAGGACTTGGCTGACATGTTTCGGTTACCAGACTCTGGTGCAGAGCAATTACAAACAACACAATAAAAGGAAAGTGAAGTTTATTTTCTGGCACCGGCTGGAACAGACAGGGGAGTGGACGGCAACGGGCAGGAGGTAGAGACCAGTGGGGAATTCGCTCTGGTGGAAAAAGGTGAGTTACTGATACGTCGTCTGAATGGAGAATCAATGTGCAAAGGAGGAGAGGCTGATCTTACTTCAGGTGGAGAGGAGGTGATCCTGGGGGGAGGAAGAGGAATATCCACTGAGGCTTAGGCGTGGTTCTCCAGACGCTGTCTCCAAGCGTAGGGGAGGTGGCGAGGAACCGTTGGAGGGTGGACAGGCAGGCGTGCGGATGAGTAAGGAGCGATCCAGCAGCGGAGGTAGGCAGCTGGGAACCAGGAGGAAAACGGAACCAGCAGAGGGTCGGCTCGAGCCAGGAACAGGAACTCACACCGGATACGTAGAACCATCTGGCATCAGCCACCAGAATCCAGCTCCTATTTAACCGCTCCTCCTGATATGGTGATGAGCTGCAGCTGGCTACGCCTGTCTGACACACCCTGCAGGAGAGAAGGTAGGAGACACACACACACTCACCGCCCTCAGCTCAGTGGATATGACATTGGCGAGCTTGAAAAATGGAATGCACCAGACCTAATGAGAGGGTCCATTTTATTACAAGTCATGATTCTTTTAAGACTTTCATTAGTTTTTAATGTGTAACCCTAACTCTTAAGTCTGTGTGCTAAAACATAACCCAACAGTGAATGCTAACACTGACACTCTTATATTGATAGTTTTTCTACGCACATAAAAGCACATTTTTCCAACCTTTATAAACCTTGTAAAAAATAAATAAACACGAAGTTGTATGAGAGTTTTAAAAATTCAAATTTTATTGCATTTTCATATAGGGTTCAACACATTTTGATATAAAAATGCCGCTTATGGTTCACAAAAATCTGTGTGACTGCTATTCAATTTATTTCAATAAGTTTTATGGAGGTAATTCTGCAAAGAATACAGACTAGCTGGAAAAAAAAACTCTCACAGCTTTTTGTCATAAACAAAGCAGATGTTGGTGCCATCCAACAAAGCCAGGTCATTTTTCTTCAAAGCAGCATGTGATTGTGTATGAGAGCCATTTTGCATGAAACTTTGATTTATTAGACACAGTGTTAAGAGCTGGTTTCCTTTACAAAGATTTTATGAGGCTCTCCCTAAAGAAAAATACAACTGTCACCAAATGAATAAGGTGTTAGGTGTAGTAAAACTCAAAATTACTTTTTTCTTCCTTATTTGCTGATAATACTGTTGACTGTAGAGCTGTTGGGAGAATTAATTACATGTCTCTTGTTTCCCCCCCTTTTTTTGTTGTTGTGCCATTGTACCTCGCCTCTGAGGTTTCACTTGAAAGGACATTAGCTTCTATTTTAGGTTTGGCGCTGTCAGTAGAACACAGTGACTCACAGAAGAAATTGTTAAAAGAATAACAAGTAAAAAGAAAACTTTTAAAATGGACAATAACTTTGCTTGTTGAAACTCTTGAGCTCCAATTGCATTGCTCAGTATGTATAAATGTGGTGGGAGATAAATGTTGTATTTTTGTTTGCTTCGTGGTTGGTTGCATTTCCAATTTTTGACTTTATAAAGTCTAAACACAATGGTAACAGACAAAAAGAAAATCTAAGTATTCTTTTTTTTAAGACATTAGCTTGTCTTTTCTCTGGCTGATCATAGCCATAAATCAGAGCCAGGATCATTCAGCAGAACGCATTAATAAGCCAAGCATGTTATGGTATTTACATATTTTGATATCAGACTTTGGCACCAGTGTGCAAACATGAATTTGTATTTTTCTTTTCTGCTTTTGGTGCTCAGAGTATGCAGCTTTCTTTTTGTAATGTCATCGTTAATGGATCCCAGTGGGCTCCCTCATCTCCCCATGGCCGGATTCTTCAAAACAATGCAGTCCGAGGGTGGGTGAGTGACTGGTAATTTTTTAGTGTTATAGGGCTTAAATTAATGAGAAAAGCATTGAAAACACAACAAATGGCCAATCATCCGATGCAAAACGTAACTTGCATTTTTGGTCCAACTGAGACCTATTAATGATCTCAGCTTGGTCAAAGTCTGAATCCCAACTTTTTCAAATCCAACTTTGCTCATTAGGATTGTTGTTATACAAACTTTTGTTCAACTTGAGACTAAAACAAACATCAAAAAGTCATACTTTTCTTATATTTGACATGACTGAGCAGTCATTTAAGGTTTTCCTAAATCAAAATATCAGTATTTCTAACTGCAGTCTGCCGTATAATTTTCATTAATTTTGGTGGTAATTTTTGCTCTAATTAAATAGGCAGGATGGTGAAATCAATCCCTATTACTGCACATACGCTCAAGTTTAAGCACCAAACAATTGCGGAAGGGTTTGGAAGTGACTCATGATAATCCAATGAGCAGAAGGAAAAAAAGAAGTGGGGGCCTGTGTAGCTCATGATCATTTTCCAACTGTAACATAGGGGGTTCAGTCACCAACCAAGTATGTTGAAGTGTTCTTAGACAAAACACTATACATACAAGTGTTATATTTGTTGGTGTATGCAGGTAGCACTGAATGCAACATACCATGTGGAGCCTAAATTAGGTTTAAAAAGATGCTGAATATCTTCTATTTTAGCAATTTTAAAGTATTACTTACTCTTTTATGCTTAATACAGACATCAAACCAACAAAACAAAAAACGGTTTGTTTTTTTAGTACGTAGTAGTTCTTGGTTGGTATGGGAGAATGAGCTGACATGTTCATAGAAAACAAAGGGCAAGAGACATTTTAAATTAAAAAAAATATTGCTATAGTCTTTAATTCTTATGACACTGTTAATAATATGCAACTTTAAGTGTCAGCTTTAAGCTATCCACCTTATTCCTTTTATCCACAATGACTTGCAACATTTTTTTTCTCATGTGGTCAAACAGCCAAACCACGAAGAAAGTTAAGCATTTTTCTTTGTTTGCTTTGAATGAAACAACCTTTGCAGAGATCTTTTCAAATTTAGTATTTCCAGACACTTTTTAAAAAAAATCCTTGCTTGTTTGTTTGCAATGGAAACTGAACCAGTGGTCAGAGGAACAATCTTTAATTTCTGCTTGAACACGCTCTTGTAAAAGCCACAGGTTAATCTTTCTTTGGTTGTGAACTACGCAACAAGTGGTGAATCTTCACAAGGGCATCTAAGAAAGCACATTATCACAAACACTGTAATGGAAGTTCTGAAACTAAAAATTAGTCCCCCTTACAAAAATCCTTCTTGACAGTTAGCCTCCGAGACAAGTTACTTTACCTCTGCTTCCACAGTCTTACATGAAAATTACACCCCAAATAAATTCCACAGCAGACACCAGGAATAAGGTGGATTAAGCACCGACAGCCAGCTGAAAAGCTGGCGAGTTCAAGCTTCCCAGCAGAGATGAGATTGGGTCTGTCTGACTCCTAAAATATTCCCTGTTCTTACCCTGAACTCTGGGGTAAAAGAAAAAGGCTGAGTGACAACCCTTAGCAATGAATGATTCATCAGCTCACACAGACTTGATTTCTGAATCTGTAAACAACTTGAGGGAATAATGACAACTCACTGTAGCCATTTTTTGGGACTGTAATGTTGGGAAGTGCAGTAATTTTATTAGACATGTACACATTTTTATGGGTTTTTAGACATAATGTGTGAAATATGTTCCTTTCAACTGCCTTCAAACACACTCAACTCTTTTTTTTTTCTTTAATAGTACTTTTAACAGCTCCTTAGTGATTGTTTATTCAACTAAGTTATGAAACTGTTCTTTCTCATTTATTATTACATTCCACGGGCATCTAAAATATGCCAACTCACTCTAAATTATCTGGAGCCCCAATATGAAATAGAAGATGTGAATGGAGACCAAATGAGAGCTACAGAGGCAACTGAGCAAAGCATTTCTGCAAAAGCTTCTTGTAAAGTTTGACCTCTCTCCATTTGAGCCTTTAGGCAATCCGTTGCTTGTCAGTATAGATAGTGCTGTTTCTGCAGCTAGCCTGGCAGATGACGAGCACTGGATGTCCCCGATGAACAAGAGACAACAGTGAAAAGAGCACTCTGGTGCACTTTAGACATGGGTGAACAAGTGTTATCTTGCATGACAAGCATCACCAACACCGCAGCAGAGCTTGAGCCGTTTTCAAATACAGAGTGTGAAACGTGTGTGGGGTTAGTTTCATAGTTGTTAGCTTGTCATTCGGGTCAGAATTAAACTATTTTTTCAAACCAACATGCTTCAAAGAGCCATCTTCAACAGGTACAATATTAATTGGTAGTGATCTTTCCACATAACCCCACTTGAAACAAAGTCTTTAAGTGTTAAAGTCAACCATGTGTTTTCTTTCTTCTAGAGGTCAAGAAAGAAGTTATGTTTTATCAACTGCTTTTTATAAAACTAGTGATAATGAAGCCATTTATATTTATCCACACTGTTTTAGTTTTGTTTTTCATGCCACTGTTGTTGAATATTCTCTTATTTATTAGAAGGAGCAGAAAATGAATGCCAAGAGCTAACACAGCAGCTGACACACAAGCCACTAACTCTAATGCAGATCATCCTTTGTCCCTCTCAGGCTGTTTTTTCCCCCCTTTTTCTTGAAGAACACTGTGTTCCCGCCGCACTGCTCTTACACTGGTTCAAATTTAGTTGGAACACGCTGAAACAGCAGCAGACAAGGCACCTGTGAAAAGGTGAGCCTCAGCTTGCATCAGAGTCGGAGAGTTTAAAGCAGATCAAAACATAGGCAGACAAAAGAGCGGAAGATAAGACAGAGAAAAAAACAGAACATTTAAGGATTTAAGGGAACTGTGCATGCGAGAAACAGAGACGCTGTCTTTTTAGGGAGGATCATGACAGAGTCAAAGCAAAATCAGCTGCATCTTAGTGGCCTAATAGTTTCATACTGAGATCTGCACTTCACCAGCCGATAAGTGAAGCTTGCAAAACTAAGCAGATATGAGTCAAAAGAGACCTTGAGGAGATGAATCGGCCACATTCCCTGCTACTTTTTTTTTTCATTGTAGGAAAGCTTATTTTGAGATACAGTAGCTCAAAGCTGACTGGAAGACAGCTGGTTTCTGATGTAACTTTTGCTGAACAGCCAGCAGGTATAACTTCACTGTGTTCTTCTAAAACCCCCTCCCAAACAGCTGCCACAGGCATTTATTCGCCATCATTTTAAAAGGGGGAGAAAAAAAGTTCAAGGCCACACTTTTGTTAAGAGCTAGAGGAGTTTGCAAAGCATCACCTTGAATTACATTTACATCGCTGTTCAAAAAGTTCCCTTTAGACTGCACAAGTCAGCATGTGTTCCTGCTGCAACAGTATTTTTCATGAGTGGAAGGGTTTTACCTTTAGACAATGGCTTCATAGTTCTTGAAGTGGTTGCTGCCTCCATTTCATGTCAGTTTTTATGTTTGCAACCTCCCACTGAGAAACTAATGGAAAAAACACGAGTTCTTTCTAACCGAGCTGATGTCTTGAAAGGAGCTGCACGGCGGACTAAGGCAGCAGGTTGGGGAAACAAAGATAATGGTCATTATCTCCTCACCACTTGCCATAATTGGCAGATGTCCGATGGCCTGCTTTGACAGGTGCTCTCTGCCTCACCTCTCCTGCTGCTCCCATCTGAGTAGAGAATAAACAGTCGCGTTGCATCATCGAGCGACATCAGACAGAAAGTTTTTGGGGAGATGCAGTTTTAGCTTCGCAGACCACTTGAAATCTACCCTTCTTAAACTAAAAAAAAAAGTCTTTTAATGAGATGGGTTCCATTCAGATTCATACTGGGTGCTCCTTTTGATGCCTCACTACACTGACAATGTTAGCGGAACAAACGGCAGAAAGAGGAATCCCTTTGTCCTCCTGCAAGGAATAAATGCCTTAGTCTGTGTGAATCATTCAAAAAGGAGGAGCCTTATTTAAGTTTCAAAGTTAATTCTTCTTTTGTTCTTCAGAAGAAATAGTCACAAATGCTGTTGCTAGGACACATCATTCATAGTCCAAGAGATAGAGTGCCAGTGAAATAAGTGATGATTAAATGGTGTGAACTTCTGACCATATTTACCAGCAAAACGAAGGCGCAAATCAGTTGACAGATGGAGAGCATAAAAACTTAACACAAAAAGTAACGACATTTGTGTTTAGTTGATCATTTCTTTGTTGTAACAATGCTTCTTTGCAATAAACTTTATACCGTTGGAAAGCCTTCATTTCTTCTCACATTTGTTAGGAAAATTCATTTGTGGGTTGAGCAGCAGAGTTGACTCTGTGGGTTGCACACATGAAAAACTTGCCAAATCTTCTCTACCAATGCCAGACAGTTTCTGCTGCTATTGACTCAGGACTGGTGATGTAAATTGGTTTCGATGAATGAAGTCTGAAGAAACAAGACATACTGGCCATTTAGCAATGTATTTATTTAACAAACAGAGGCCTCTTTAGCATGTGGAAGAACCATAGACAACCACCATAGCCTGGCACATCCTTTTCATTCTACTCACCAGTTTGGTCACAAACTGCTGTGGGATGGCATCCTATTCTTCAACCAGCACTTGTAGCAAGTCAGCCATTGTGGTTGGGTTGGGCACTCTGAAAGAAACGGCTCAACCATGCTGATCCCACAGGTGTTCAGTGGAGTTGAGGTCAGGACTGCAGACAGGCCATTCCATCCTCTCCAACCCCAAATTTTAGAGGTGGTCTCTAATAAAGCCTGCACTGTGAGCTCGACCCTTGTCATTCTGGAGGATAGTTCAGCCCCAGACTGTGGAGATATGGGACTGCTGCTGGTTGCTCACTGGGGTACCAGAAGCTCCAAACTCAATAGCACAATAAGCTCTTTGACATTGGTAGAGAAGCTTTGGCAAGTTTTTTTCTTGGACACAACCATACTCAACTCTGCTGCTCAACCCACAAATACATTTTCTTTAAAAATGTGGCACCTACAGTGCATTGTAAATTAACAGTATAAGACTTATTGCTAAAATCAATGTCACAACAAAACAAAAAAAATGACTAAACACAAATGTATTTTCTTTGTGTGAGATATTTGTGTGTCAATATAAAAGTAAGTATGCATCAAAATAAAATAATGGAGCTAAAGAGGAGAATATGTAGATTAGGTTATTTCAGTAGTTCTTTCATGTCCCTTTGCTTCCTCCTTAAATTGCGCACAACCTTAAGAATTTGAAATACAGTGACCCAGACAAGCATCTCCTATCTTAGTGCACCACCTCCCCATGAATCCTTCATACACAGCAATCAAATAAACATGAATTATTCAACGTTGCCAAACAACTCACACATAATCATTTAATGAGTTTTTTCCCCCCTATCTTTTTTTTTTTTTTTTTTTGCTCCAATATGCTTGGGTGAAGATAACTTTCTGTCTATGAGTAAACTTGGCCGGTTTGTCTTTGAACAAAAAGAAATGCGTCTGAGTCAGGAAGCATCGATCGTTGGGTCGTTTGATGGATGGATTTTTCTGTTTTTAATAAAAACAAAACAAACAGAGATTAATGGAATAATAAGATTAGAGGTATGTTGAAACTGTAATCTTATGAGGCAATTACATTGTTAAAAACACATCTTCAGCATTTGTTTAAGAAAAAAAAAAAAAATGTCAGTTGACCAGATTTGTTTGTTTTTTTTCCCCTGCCATCCCATTTGTCACAGATTCTGGGAGAAAAACAAAAAGAACACACTCTCATCTTTGCTGCTCTATATATAATAACCAAACATGACAAGATTCTTTGCAGGACTGATGTAGCCATTGCTTCAACGCAACATAAAAGAAAGAAAAATGGACTGAATCTTTGATCTGAGAAGACCAAAAGAAGAAACTCGCAGTAACACAGTTCAGAGAGTTTTGGTCATTTTTTTCCGCCCTTGTTAAAATATAAATTTGCAGGAAAATCTGAACACATACAAATGATAAAGCTGCCAAATTAGAGATACCTCATTTACTGATATGGTGGTAATTTTTGCGGTACAGGATGGGTGCTTAGTTCAAGTGCATTAAGAAAAAAAAAGACAATTTGGGTCATTTGTGTATTAGTGAAACAGAAACTGCTGATAATGATGAATGTCAGTTCAAACTAATGCAGCTACTTTTTTGTAGGCTCTAAAAAGAAAAACAAAAAGTTGTTTGGTGTGTTTTTTTTAATGGGAAGGTTCACAGTTCCTTTAGCAGCATGGTTGAAAGTCTGCTTTATACACAGTAAGCTGACAGTGGGAAGGTCGTAAGCAATTATGTCAGAGGCTTTAGTGACAATCCGTTCCAGTTTTCTCTCTCGAGGGAATGTCAGAATCTCCCATACCACACAGTGACAGATGATTTTTTGGCCTTGTAGAGCTGGATCTACAGGTCTTTTTTATTCTTTTTTTTTTGACAGGGCACTTCTTCACTTGCCTGAGGACATTTAGTCTTTGCTGGGCCTTTTTGATGATGTGACTGGAATTGAAGTTCTATTTCAGTGTGTTACTGGTGAAAAGTGTTAAGATTATTGAAGTAGTCTGTCAGGCATGTGGGCAGACTGGTGGGAAACCAGGGCTTTGATGTTTATCCTCTTCGAGGTCTGCAGCAGCGCATGGCAAAAAAAATGAGCTCTTCACAGTGTTAGATAATTATTACTGATTGTGTCAAGTCTACATTTCTTGCAAACGTTAAAGCCCTTTTGACATCCAATTTAAAAAAGAAACGTATAATAAGGTCCTCATTAAAAGAGATTCTAAATAGAAATCCGGTCTGGATTTTTCTTTACATAATTGGTTTCTGGAAGAATGACAGAATGTGTTAAAATTCATAGTTAACTCCTTAAAATCAAAGACCTTCTATGTTTGTCACTTTGTTCTACAATTTCAAGTCAAAAGAAACTGAATGGTACAAAACAGATTCTAAATTAACCTTTTGGAATGAATAATTTTGTTTTGGGAGTGCTCCATGCCTTAAAAACCTAAAAGTATAAAATGGGATGTAAAGTTTCAGGCTTTAGTTTCACGTTGACCCAGTTTTAAAGCTTTACAGGTCTCATTCACCAAATAATAAATTCCGAAATTGTTGGGTTGAAAACAGTTTGGGTATTTAGGCAATCTGACAAAACAAACGAGTGACAAAAGTTTTACTTGTAATCTACCACGTGTCTTGAGCCGGAAAAGGGTAGAGTGCCTTCTCCGGGTCGGGGAAGATGTCCTGCCCCAAGTGGAGGAGTTTAAGTATCTCGGGGTCTTGTTCACGAATGAGGGAAAATTGGAGCGGGAGATCGACAGGCGGATTGGTGCAGTGTCTGCAGTGAAGCAGGCGCTGTAGCGGTCTGTCGTGGTGAAGAGAGAGCTGAGTCAAAAGATGAAGCTCTCGATTTACAGGCCGATCTACGTTCCTACCCTCATCTATGGTCACGAGCTTTGGGTAGCGACTGAAAGAACGAGATCGCAAATACAAGTGGCTGAAATGAGTTTCCTCCGCAGGGTGTCTGGGCTCTCCCTTAGAGATAGGGTGAGAAGCTCGGACATCCGGGAGGGACTCAGAGTCGAGCCGCTGCTCCTTCACATCGAGAGGAGCCAGTTGAGGTGGCTCGGGCATCTGATTAGGATGCCTCCTGGACGCCTCCCTGGTGAGGTGTTCCGGGCACGTCTCACTGGGAGGAGGCCCAGGGGAAGACCCAGGACACGCTGGAGGGACTATGTTTCTCGGCTGGCCTGGGAACGCCTTGGGATTCCCCCGGAGGAGTTGGCCTAAGTGGCTGGGGAGAGGGAAGTCTGAGTCTCCCTGCTTAGGCTGCTGCCCCCGCGACCCGACCCCGGATAAGAAGAAGATGGATGGATGGATGGATCTATTGCGTGAAAACAATTTGCATGCAATGTGTTGAGTTGTCGTTGTAAAGTGATGAAACTGTGAAACAAATACCTGAAAGAGTCACTTGGCTAGGCTTAATTGGTAAGAGGAGGCTTTTTTCACACCCCTACCTCAAAATTAAAGAACAGCAGTTGGGGGTAAAAAAGACTATGGTGGCTAGCACATAAGAAAGAAAACAGGTGAAAAAACTGAAACATTACAAGAGCACGACAAAATTATCAGGTAATTGTCATGACATTTAAAAAAAAAAGAGTTTTGACAGCAGCAGCAGGCATCAGAATACGGCTGTTAATTAAATGCATGTGACAGGATTGTGATGGTTTCTTCATACTCAGCTGCCTGCCAAGCACAGCTCTGTCTGCCATCGTCTCTCTACATCGTATGGAAAATAGGAGTCTCAGCTCTGAGACACATCAGTGCAGAAGGATAGAAATGTAGGAAATCAACCACAAACAACAAACATGATGTAAGATTGACGTTCTCTTGGAGTTATTTGTGCCATCACTCACAAATGCACTGAATAAACTGCGCCACAATGACAGACTGTATAACACAATTGAAGAAAACAGCTTCAAATTCACTTTTACAGTTCTCCTAAATGTCACGTCAACTTCTCACTGAGTAAACTGTAACTAATTATATTTTATTGGTCAGTATAGATTTGGATCAGACACAATAATGCCTATGACATTCATTGCACTAATCACATATAAGAAATCAATCCACTGATTATGGGAAGTATTCAGGTGGAGTTTTGTTGAGTCAAATAATAAAAAAAGCCAACGACACAAACACTACTTAATGATTTAGAGCAGTACAAGGTTAGATGGTCTTAGTACGGAAACTGATGCTTTCCATTCTGCACAGAACATATGCAGAACATCAAATATGTTGTGATTTTTCCCCTATATGCAGAGAATACAAAATGTATTTACTTATTTACTACTACTAATACTACATTTATAAAGCACTTTAAAACAACAGTAGCTGCGACAAAGTGCTGGTACAGGTAAAAATCGATAAACATTCAAAGTATTGAAAAGACAAAAGACAACAAAAACAATAAAACGCAATAACAGAAGTAAGAGCAAATAACTCAACATGTGTTAAAAGCCAAAGAATAAAAGTGTGTCTTAAGAAGAGTTTTAAAAGTGGACAATAAAGGGGTACTTCTTGATTGATTGATTATTTTGTTAAACTACTAAACGCTCAACTATATAGGTGTATGTGATGTATATACTAGGAGGGAATATTTGCGTTTATGTTTACGTGTGTGCAGTGAAAAGTTGAGAGCCAAAATAGTAAGAAAAAAAAAAGGTAATTTAAACTACTTTACTTAACCTGAAACACTTGACAGGAATAAAAAAATATATCTAAAAAAAGGTAACAAGTACAGAAAAATACTTATAAATGAAATAAGACAATTTGAAAAATAGCAGTGAAATGCTACAATAAAAATTAAAGAAAAATAAGAATTATGAATAAAGCATTAAAGTCACGAACAGATCACAGACTGAACTAAATAGAGCTTAGTTTTAAAAGCAGAACTGATGTGTTTGTGTGGCATCTACACCCCTGAATGATACACTTGTACCATGGTTTCTGGGTTCTAGTGGTACTTTAGTTTTTCAGTTCCTTCTTGTCAGCTGGGGCCTGTCTCTGTGTGAAGTCTGCATGTTCTCTTTGTTTCCGTGTAGATTTCCTCCCACACTTCAAATAAACACAGGTTAGCCTGAGACGTCTGTCACTTTGTTTTAGTCCCGTGACAGTCAATGTCAGCTGAAGCGTAAGCTCCAGGTTCTTCTTTGGGATTATGCAGGTACAGCTAATGCAAAGATGGGAACTGCATTGCAGGAAGGTAGCGCCAAAGAAGTGTTCTGAATCTGGTTATTGCTCACCGTGAAATGTGTTTTTGCCGATATGCAGCCATTGCCTTATCTTAGTTTCTCCTTCAGAACAACATTATTCATTGCTCTTCAACACTCTCCAGCTCTGTCTCAGCAACACTTGTTGGGGGGTGTTTCATATCTCCTCTGCTAGTTTTGGCATCCTTCATTTGCACCGTCGCTGTCACTGAATAGCTCTACCCTACATGCAGACGAGCTTCAGGTTTTGTGGATAAATTAGAAATGCATCAATGTGTTCATCTCCAAACACAGTATGCATTTCTTTTTTTTTCTTCCGAACGCTGATAAGAAACCCTCCCTCCTTCCTCTTATCACCTGCTGTACTGTAGCTCTGATTCATTCTTTGTAATGTAACAAATAAGAAAACCATATGCTTCCTCGAGATTGCTCTCATTCAAGAGAACAGCTTGTCTCAAAGAAAAGTTTAAGTAGATGTACGAGCAGAATGCTTTCTCTGTGATCTGAGTGCATTTTTCTGTTTGTGAAATGTTAGCTCTGAAACGGAAGTTTTTTTTGTTGGGGGTAGGAAATGATACAAACTAGTGGAGAAACCCAAGCAGGAAAGACTTCCAACAAAAATCTACAGAATGTTTCTGAAAAGCAAGAGAGTAAAAGTATGATAGAATATTATTCAGCGTCTTTCATTTTCCTTTCAGCTATTTTTTCTTTTCTGTCTTTATAAACTGCTTTTACTGAAACGATCATCCACTTTAATTACTTTTTTGACATCAATAAGATAACAGATCCTATTACAAAAAAAAAAACTAATAAGGTGGAGCTTTGGGACTTTGGGGGACGGGGATTCATTGAGGTCTTATTTTATTTGACAACATTATCAGATCTATAAGTCAAAAGTGCTCCACTTTAGTAATTAAATGCCAAATAAAACCCAGTTATGATTTTAAATTAAATTTCACTCTATGGTTGCTTCTATAGGTTAATTAAATACGTTACTTGGTGGGATCCTTGATTGACTGTGATGGCTCATCTTGGTCCCCTTCAGTCTTACCCCCCCTTAGAAAATACCTGGATAGATTGTTAAATATCCTAACGCACCTGAGATGCTATAATAACCAGAGTCAGGTTAAACAGTGGTAAACAGTTTGCATAGGTAGGTGTTCCAGGCATGTCCAACAGGGAGGAGACCCTGGGGAAACTGTCACTCTGTTGGCCCGGGAACGCCTTGGAATCCTCCTGGAAGAGCCAGAAATGGAAAGAGACGTCTGAGCTTCCCTGCTTGAACTGCTGCCCCTGCAACCCGACTCAGGGACAAATGGCAGATAATGGATGTAGGATGGATAGAGTCCTTTTGCAACATTATTTTTTTTTTTACAACAAGCCAGTCAGGGCACTACATCACCGATATTAACCAGATAATTTCAAACTACTTTAGAAACCTTTAATATGCTAAATATGGATTTCTGTCTTGTGAGAAATAAACCATTTAAAATAGTGCCACCAATAAAAAAAAAACAGATGCTTGGGATTGCATACATTATAATGTTTTTAATTTCCTCTTCTGCTAAGACATGGACCAGTAATATTTCATTGTAAATTAAGACATATCTTCTCCTTTACAGAGAAGCTATAGAATAAGGGATGATCTGGTTTTGCCACAGAGCTGCTCTCCACTGCCTGGTGTCCAATTAGTTTTATTTCAATTATTATATCAGGCAACTAAAAAAGGAACATTACTTCACCTTCATAAGTTGGTTTTATTTTCTGGAAAGCCAAATGTACCCATCACTCCCCACCCTCTCTTTTTTTATTTAAGCACAGATGTACCACTGCGATAAATCAGAAACGTAAAACCAGCATTATCCCTTCCAGCTATGCTAAGAGCTGAGTGTGGGTTTGCATTGAGAAATGTTTAGGAATAAAATTACCATTTCAATCAGACTAATCAGCAACTTTGAAGGTAACACCAGATGTATAAATGGATACACTTTAGTTGTTTAACGGTATTAAAACGTTTTCATTGTTTGCCTTTTATATCCAGGACTGATTATGTATGTTTTAAGATTCTGCTGCAGGTATTTTAAATATTATATTAAAACTATAAACACATAACAAAATGTAAATTATGTAGGCATAATCATTTTTAAACAGATAATTTTGCCTGTTAATTCCCCAAACTGAAGCTATGCATCTCATTCTTTCAATTGTGATTGGACCTGAATGAATAAATAAATGAACAGCATCTGTAACGATCAGTGACAGCCTACAAAGTCAGAATGTCTGCTGCATTCAATGTCAAAATGTATTTTTAGGCTGTAAATATTTAGTACTTGATGTGTTGAATAACATCAGTCCCTTATGATCATTCAGGTTTTAAAAGGGTCGTAATTATCTTGGAGAAAACTGAAAATGGAAAAAAAATGAGGCTTGTGATTGGCAAGTCTGGACGTTGCACTAAACCAGAGGTGTCCAATCCTGGTCCTGGAGGGCCACTATCCTGCATGTTTTAGATGTTTCTCTACTCTTCAGCAGGTCTTCAAGTTCTGCAGAAGCCTGCTAATCATTCAGTCATTCAGATCAGGAGTGTCAAAGCAGGGAAACACCTAAAACATGCAGGATAGCTGCACCTCCAGGACCAGGATTGGACACCCACTGCACTAAACCCTACCAAAAGGAAAAAGTAATCAGAATAAAATAAGCCTTCTTAAAGTCCAGCATGAGGAAGTAACAGTGCAAGAACCGTGATGTATCAGCTTAAAGAAAAGTGTGTATGTGTGTGAGTGGGGTGGGGGTGGAGATTCTAACTTTGTGTTTTACAATTTAAAAAAAGCAACATAGATTTAGATTAAACCCTCTTCGTGTTTTTTTGCGCAAGGAAGTGTGTGGACAGAAAATGGTAGAAGCCTTCGAAGAGAATTGGATCGTATTCCCAGAAGCCTTTTGAACATCTCTGCTTGGACATACACACAGTCTTATAAAAAAATAAATAAAAATAAAAAAATAAAAAAACACCCCAAAACACCAGCACAGCCCAGGGCATTACAGAGAAATACGTCTGTATTGACAGCAAGTGGAGATAAGGCTGGCAAGCTGGAGAGAAAAATCCAGGTGTTCAGTTTGTCATTGCACTCAAATGTTCCTCTTAGAAACCACTGAGCTCAGAGACACACGGGGCTCTGGCCAAAGTACCTGCCACAGGAAATTTATTTCTCGGCCACTCAAAGACAAAGATAAGGTGGTTCACAATGGAGAGGAATGTACTGACTCACTGGCTGAAACCTCAGTCAAACGAGGGACGCTGATTAAGATTCAAAGCAAAACATTCTCATCTTATTATTCTTTAGTATTTACCAAGTGTCCCGAGTTTTAAATGAGCTTGTGGTTTTTGTACTGCTTGAACATGTGTGTAGAGTTCCTCTCATGCTACATACATTCCTGTGTGGTAGAGAAGAATAAAACCCCAAAAAGCAAAAAACGCAGAATTGTTCTCTGGATAACTAGAAAGGAATATCAAAGCCCTCATGTCCTTTTGGGAACAGCAGCACAGGCCTGTATCTATGACCTGCATGGAAAATTCATCACAAGATTATATGCACCTTGCCAAAAAAGAAAAAAATAATAAAAATCCAGCAGAACTGAACAACCTGATGATTCTAAAACAATTCCTACAGGCCTCTTAAATTTCTGTACCTTCCTTGTTCCTGTTCAGGGTTGGGGAAGCTGGTGCCTGTCTCCACTGGTCTTTGGGAGAGAGGCCAGGGACAGCCTGCACACAGACAGCAACCATCGTACAGTCCTCTTATAGGCTCATGAGGTAAAAATTAGACTTTCTGGGTGCACCAAGTCCTTGTTATACTTTTAACATTAATAAAAAAAACGGACAGGGTCCCTGTCTTCACTTGTTGTTCGGAGTTGAACCAAAATGTCCATTATTTTGGGTGCTGCCATGTTGTGTTTTTGGAGCCAGAGTCTGGGGTTTAACTCTCCACCTACACACTCTCCCAAGTTGCTAATTTGCTGTCACACTGGCAATCTCAGTGTAAAATGATGCTTATTTAAGCCTCAAATGACAAACTGAAACTAAACTTTTAAAACAATGCAAGTTTGATTACGCATTTTGACCACTTGAGATATCCCCTGTGACCTTGCACAGAAAAGTAGTGGTAGGGCATTTGAACATACAGCTGCAAGAACTTTGTGAATCAACAAAACATTAACACCTGACAAATACATGCCTGAAAAGGGGATTTTTTATTTTTAAGCCAGGAAAATGGCCCATTTCCATGGAGGGTTGAAGCTGGACAATTGTACTGCAACTAGCTACTAGAAGGTGCTTGTCTATTATGGCTTCAACTTCCAGTGTCCAACCCTGTCTCTAGTAATAGTGTATTGATGAGTTATATCTGCACATAAACATGTGATATTTGTGCATAAACCTAAAAGAAAACAATACATCCTTGATAGTTTAGGAATCTTTCAGAACAATAATACTTTTTAGAAGAAAACTCTTCCATAAAATGACAAAAACATTTTTTTTTTCCTACACAAAGGCTGTTTGCAAGATTTGTCATCAACGTGTTAAAGATACTGACAATGCTCAAACTTTTGCTCCAGGCTCTTTCCTTTGTTGTCAAGATGAGAAAACATTGCTTTTAATATATAAATCTCCAAGTCTCTTTGGAAATCGTGACATCTTTTACTCTCTTTAAATATTCACAGTGAAAAACACTGATCAAAAAAAAAACTTTCCAGACCACAATATTTGAGGTTTCAGGTGCTAATACAGTATTTTTATTGTTCCTTAGCACTCATGGCAAACATCTTCCAGTCAACAGACTCTAAAAATCTTGACTTACTTTGTTAAGAAACTCTTGAATTCCTTTTCTGGAATTTGTCACTTTCACCACAATGTCTTGTTGAGAGAAATCAAATAATCCAAACCCCAGTTGTAAAACTTAAGTACAGTCTTCATCAATAGGTAGTCACTCAGGTTTAGACAAACAATGAAGTGAATTAAATTTTGCACAGTTAAGAGCTTGCTTTATATACTTTTATGAATATTTAATAGTAGTTTTTCTATTAATGCATGGCAGAGAGTTCAAAGTAATTTGAAACAGCTGCTTGAGAGAAAAGTTAAGTGTTAAAACACTCCAGAAGGTCACCAGCTTTCTAGTGGATTGTTTTTGCTGTAATAAATCAATTAACATAAAATGAGGCTGAAACTAGTTGGATGCAAGAGCCACAATGCTGACTCAGATGCAATGATCACACTGGGGATCAGATAAAACTTAAAAAAAAAATGCATCCATCAGCAGGGAAAGTAGAAGAGCTGAGATTAGAAATAAAACACACACACAAAAAAAGTGTAAGGCACAAATAAAAACAAAGCAAAAAAAAAAAAGAATCAGGTCACAAACAAGATAAATGATGCTAAAATTGTCCAGAAAGTGGGATTTTTGAGAGTACAAAGAAAGTCTAATTAGCTAATTACAGACCTAATTGCTAAAGGAGACACATTTGACAAAACAAAGTGGTAGTAAAACCAGACTAATTAACAAAATAATCAAACTTTTATTGTGTGTTCACTCCATATCCACTTATGAGTTCTATATATTACTTAATGTCTACAGCAAATTGAGTTGCAGCAAATTTGGAATGACCCATTCAGTCAAAAAATAATTACATTTATACTTGCAGCACATATACCATAGTTGTTTGTGTTATGTGTGGGTGCAAAAATGATTCATTTTACTTCAGTCCCAGTGCATTGCTCATTTCCCCTCAAGACTAATCACACATGATTAGCTGATGGGTTGTTTGATTGACTTCAGTATGAATATATGTTTCTGAATTTATCTTCAGAAAAGTCTTATTTGAATTGTCATTCTATATTCTTTTGTTGTGGGACTCGCTGTGCTCAGTCAACTCTGAAGTTCTTCACTTTATACAACAGCCATATCTGAGTGAGTGATGTAAAATGCATCTGAAGGCTCAACAAGGGCATGTTTTTTGTCTCAAAAATCTCAGTAGCTCAGAAGAAAACAGTATGAAAAAAAGAAGAGTTTTGTAGCGGGTTAAAAGCCTTTTCCCATCCATCTTCTTTTGCTTTTCTGAGGTTGGGTTGTGGAGGGAACAGGTCCACAAGGGAAACAAAGACAGCCCTCTCCCCAGCGACACTCTTCAGCTCCTCCAGGAGGTTCCCAAGGCATTCCCAGGCTATATATATATATATATATATATATATATAACCCATCAAGTTCTGGGTCAGATCTTGGGGCCGAAACCCAGCTGAAAGAGCCTAGAAAAATCACCAGGAGGAAGCAACCAATAGGCATCCTAATCAGCTGACCTATTTTGCATGCAGTTTTCAAATTCTTGGATGAGGAAGCTCCACCTTATCTTCAAGGCTGAGCTCGGCCACTCTACAGAGGAAGCTTATTCCAGCTGCTTGTATCTGGGATCTCATTCTTTTGGTCATGAACCACATGAAGCATAGGTAAAGCTGGAAGCTCAGAGATGAGGATTGTGTGCTAGGCGGCAAACAAGAGATTTTGTGTAGCCTATGCATTTGTAAAAGGTATTTGGAAAACCAGGCTTCATTCCCAGAGAATGAAATGTATCATAATGCTGTTTGATAGATTCAAAGATGGTTTTGCGCAACAGATGAAATTGTAACAAGCCAATTTGTTGATAAAATGAAGTGTTTGGTGCTCATCATGAAAACAAACAAACAAAAAAAAAAAAAACAACAACCCTGAAACGCACTCTAAGCTGACAAATTGATTTTTTTTTTAAATAAAAAATACCAGTGGAATAGTGCTACTTTATTGTAAAATAAAGTGGAGCTTGTGTAAGCATTGCTGTCACAAAAGGTAAAAAAAAAACAAAAGCTTTTGCTTAAACGCTGGTAGACTGTACTCACTAGTGCCTAGCTGATGCTTTTCTACAATAAATAAAGCACAACAACACTACTTGCATAATTGTCTCAATTGTCCTAACCATTGCTAACAGTTAGGTCAGACAATTAGTACTACACTTAACTTCTAAATTTCACACAACTGGGAAACTGTTCTGGTGAAACCACCCCACCTGGTCAGCCACCAACACAGAGGAGGTTCATTTCTCTTTGGAAACACTGGCATGTCAGATTTCTCTTTCCATTCAAAAAGAAAGTTTGATTCAAAACTGTAGTTTCAAGCTACGATTGTTTATTGTCTGAAGGACATTGTGACTGTTCCTGGTTTTTACGAGATGTGCTATTGTTTTATGGTTCCTTACTGTTGGTAGTGTAATTCAAAGTAAATGAAGGTTATGTTCACATAAAAACACTAAACGGACAAAAAAAAAAAAAAAAAAAAAATTGTACAAGGTCAGTTTGTTCCCTCTTCAGACCTTTTCTCTTGATGAAAATTAGACAGTTTTTAGGAGTTCAGACAAACCAGGTTTAAGATTGAAACTATCTTTTTTTTCCAAGCTTGCATTTATTTCTCTTTTAACCACTATACACGTCACTTGCTACACACATTTGCACTGTGCTCCACTACTGAACCCTCTCGGACAGTTTGATCACACAGCCTGCAAGCCCTATTGAGTCGACACAGGTAAGTACATAACCCCAGGGGCAATTCTCACAGATCAATGTAAGCCTCTTCTGACTCTTGCCGTTTCATAATTTGCCAACCAGGCGATCAAGAGGAGCGATCCCAAAACGTTATCACATTTCTTCGTCTGGCCGAGTGGAATCCAATATCGATTCGGGCACTCTGGTGAGAAGTTGTGCACACAACCAGGGATCTTGAATTACCCACATGTCCCCATCCCAGTAACATCAGTCTTTTAAATTAAGCTCCACAAGACTGTGGCTGTAGACGTTGATGAAGACGGAATATAAAAAGAGCAGTGCAGAAGAGGGTTCTTTTGGCTGAACTGAATTTATTAAAAGCAGTGAAAACATTAATATTCTGACATTCATTTTCCAAGTGCAAACAGTGTGTCTACTGGTGGGAAGAACACCAACATCTTGTTGTGAAAAATAGCACTGTACTTACAACCTCTCAAAGATTCAGGGCATTAACTTCTATATTTCTATGTTTCTAAGTTCACCCTTTTAAATATAAGCAATGCACAGAGCTGGCAAAAATAAAAAAACAAACAGAAGCACATACATAGGAGTGCTTACATAAAACTTAATCACCTTGGTGAAAATGGGGCTAAAGGGTAAAGAATGAAAACACTGAGGGTGTATGGATTATGGTGTTATTTGTTTTGGCAGCCAGTTCTCCATCCACTCTATACTTAAGTAGTGCAACAAGACAAAACCATTAGAAACCCACCTATTTCTGTTATAATTCTAAACAAAAAAAGATCTGGAATGACACAAGATTAACTTCCGATTTGGCAGAGGTAAACATTTTCCTGCATCTTTTGGCTGCAGTATTTTTCTAGACTGGTCTCATGCTAGAGTGTAAGAAAAAAATCTTTGCACAGATGAAAAACTTAAAGAAAGTATGTTGTTCATCTTTCAACAAATGTTTCATGTGCAGGACACACAATGTCCATAACTTTTCTTCACTGCTTTTTCTATTCCTGTTCCCAGGAGTAAAAAAAGGACTAAACGAGATACAGGAAAACATCCCAAACTTTCTGCCTTGTGGTGAAAATGTTTGCTTTGGGAGCCAATTTGTTGGCCTGGTTTGAGAAAAGTGGCTCCAAGCCAGTAGAAAGTTAGGCTACTTTGCAAAAAAACAAGTCTTCTCGGAGGAAATGTCAACATTCACAGAGTTTCCTTCCCCTCAGCAGAGCTCCTATGGCATCTAGATTTAATGCTAAGGTGTGTCAAAACTGTTCTGGACCAATGCTTCATGTTAGTGTCACAACCCAGCTCATATTGCAAAACGAAGCGGAGAGTGAAATCTGACTTTAGGTGGTTTAAATCTAAGGACCACAAATGTCAGGATGCCGTCTAGCTGAGCATGAAAAAAAAGTATGAGCCTCATCGGACATGCCTTTTATAAAATCAGTCCCAGGTGTGGCCAATCAACCCAATTAGGGCAGCTGATCCTCTCACCACCTAAAGCTCACGAGTTGTACCTGCAGTAACCTTATTTGGCTGGGATGGTGGGAAGCTTGGAGTCAGAAAAAATGTGCCTCATGTTAAAAGCCTAAAATATAAAGTATTCTACAAAGCTAGAAAATTTGCCATTTATGATGAGTTAGTTGTGCTCTTTAAAGTTAAGGACAGAATGAAGGCGAAGGATGATTTTGAGCCCCGAGTACTTTTGTAGTTACACTTGAAATAGATTTCATTTCAGTTTCTTTACTTTGGTCTTTTGAAGGTCATATACTAAGATCAGAATAAGTACAAAAGCACTAAAATGTTGGATATTTTACTGGTAAAAGTTAAAAGCATTATTTATTAGTATAAAACAAGTTTGAAAAGAGCCTTCTGTGGAGATTCTTCAGGTCTGACTGAAAGGGAAACAATAGATGACATCAAGGAAGGGGAAGTGATTGACTTTAAGAGGCTCAAATCCAAAGATGGAGCAAATGGACCTCATTTAAAGATTTTTACTGATGGACCTAAAGATCCAGAAAGAGGCAGAGAAGGATTTTATGACACAAGCTGATTTTAGAATTTGCAAATGCATTTAAAGAATCTGTCAGTCTTCTAAACTAAATGTAATGCTTGTGCATATACAGTTGAGCTACAGTTTTCAGCAGGAAATTATAATGAATTAACTCCCCACCACATGTTCTGTTCATCCACAGGGCTTTGTAGAAGAAAAAGGAATAATTCTGAACTTTTCGAAGGGAAATTGATATCAGTGAAGATTTTAGGAGAAAACTGTGAAGGCTATTAACCTAAAACAGCTAAAACAAGGTATAGTAAAACAACCAAATAAGTTTTTTAGTATTTAATTTCACAAGTGAGACCTATTTAATTCCTTTTTATAAAAAAATATGCTGAGGATGTTTAACTGCGGGCCTCTGAGAGAAACATTGGTAGATGTATGAATTATAAACATTGAATGGAATCAATTTTTTATGGAGCTTTTTGAGAATAAATGTGAGCTAAAGCACTAAAATCGACTCTTATTATTTTATTCTCTGCTCTGAAGCTGGTAAAATTCAGTTATTTGGAATTCAGTCAGTACTGCTTGATATGCACACACGTGTTTCATTGATTCATATTTTCTTTCTTTTTTTTTTTTTATAAATTGTCCTTCACCCTGAGTGGTTGCAGTACAAAAAGGCCATCAAAGTAAATGTTGAAAAACATTAATGGGATATTATCCACTGCTATGGCAGGCTCTGACCCACGGGGAAATTTCAGCTTGATATGAATATTGCCCTGCAAAGAATGTCTCCAAATAATTGAATCAGCCCTTACATTGTGCATTCTGTTTGGGTACTGTGCGGGGTGAGAATTAATGTAATGGTTTGGCAGAAAGTTATTACATTTACAAGATTGGGTATGAGAGCTCCAGTGACCCACAGGATGCTTCTTTAGGTGGAAGTGTGGTGCTCTGCTAATTTTATGGTCCCGAGCAGGTGAAGGTGGTTACATGCCAATTACCAATTGTGTGCACACCTGTGCACTGTTGGGTGATATGTAGATTGTTGGTTTGGTTCAGCTGGTTAGCTTAAAACAACATCAACAAAAACTAATCAAATTTAATGGGAATCTACAAGAACTGGGGCTGAAAAAACCCCATAAATTAATCAATTAATTGATGAGCGTTATTCATTCAACCATCAAATGTTTTATGGGTGACAAGTATTTTAGATGCAATTAAAAATGACAAGAAGCCAGTTCAGGGATGCTAACATTGGAGAGATATAATCCACTATCAGCTTTGTGAACCAGCTGTAAGAGTTTAAATGGGACACCAAGCTAAAATTAAATTAAGTAGTTCAATGTAGTGGAGACAAAGACATGTAACAGCTTTTTTTAGGCAAATTTGAGGGCAGGAAGCTCCTTATTTATGTTGCAAGAGTGAAAAAAAAACTGTTCAGTTATTTTGGTTAAAGTAAAAATTTAAAAGCCAATTCTAGTCAAAATTGGCTTCAAGATTTTTTTTTATTATTATTATTTTTTTTTACAGTTGAGTTTAGACTAATGTAATACTACTCAAAACAACATGTGGTTAGTCAGAGTTCCTGAGATTTTAAAGACTAAAAGTAAAGTGACGTCGACTGTGATGCATGCAACTGTGTTTAAAAATTTAAAAAGAGGACATTTGAATTACCAAAATATGACAACACCAAAACCTATCTTTTAATTGTGTCAGTGCTCTTCAACCTTTTACTACTCTGTTTAAAACAGATCCTCCAAATGGACAGATGTAATCATAAATCCTAAGGATTTAAAAAGAAACTAAATTTCAGAGGAAAATGAGGTATAAGAGGTTAACCTGGCCACTGTTTTGCCATCCAGAAGAAGCTCTTTTACTATTCTATGCACGTTATTCCTAAAAACTCAAACAAATTGAATATAAATGTCATTACATGGGTTCTCTTTCAGGTGTATAAAAACCTGTGAGGTCCAGTTTCCAAACTATCTTCTGCTTTTGCAGTTTCATTCCCTATTGAGGGGAAAACAAAGTTATTCAGTTTTAGCTGGTACTACAATTAGAGTAATGTTAAAAATGACAAACTGTCTAGCTATAGGAAACTTACCTAACATGCTTTTTCTTTTAAATAATAATAACAATAACACAATGATATCTTTGTACTTCTCTGTCTACAATCTATTTGCTACAACCTAACATATTTTAACAAGCAGTTCTAGATTGGTTGCTTATTATTTTGAGCAAGAAACAGTAATCTCAGCAGCTGATGCATTAGTGAGCCAAAAACAGAGGATAAAAAAAAATAATTCTGCTGTTGAGCTTTTATGTAACCCAGCAGAACTATTGAAGCAAAAACTCCTAATCTTGCTCATAATCACTCCCCTGCATTCGTATTGTTACAAGAGAGAATAAGAAGGGAGGAAGAACAAGGGGAGCAAGGCAAACAGATGCAGAAGGCTCAATTCTCATCCCTGTAAGTCAGGAGCAGCTTCTGCAGAACAACAATTAACTGAGGCTCTGTGAATCTGGGACTAATCATTTAGAAATATTGACAGAGTTTGGATGTGCAGATTGTTGGCTTATTATTACAATGTACATTTCTCTCTTGACTGACTGGGATCATGAGGACCTGCAGGAAGTGAATGAATGATTCGATAATACTACAGACTCTGAAGGTAAATCAACTTCTTTTAAGTTCATACCAGGTGTGGGGGATAGGTTGGGTAAGGGCATTCAAAAACCCCATGTGTGACAATGTTCTTGACTTTCATTTGATGTTCCTGCAGTCAAAATGATCACAAAATAAGCCAAAACTTCTTATTCTATGAGAGTACCTTGTTTACACTCATCACATAAAAAGAAATCTATCCATGAAATACAATAAAAAAGAAGAAAAACCTGTTAAGAGTAAAAGCTTAAAAAGGATGTTTCAAGGCTGCCACTTCTGCCTCAATTCTTTGTCAGCAAATCATCGCCCTCCTTCTTTCACTGTCTGTGTGTGTTTGTGGTCTACTCATTGATTCCAAACCAGGAGGTAGGTGAGCAGAGGGGCTCGGCCAGCAGATTTTCTTTCTCTACTGCTGCTGCAAAACTATGCTCCAGCCAGACTGTAGACTATTTTTTCCTTCTTCTTGTTCCTGCCATTATCTAATTGTCACTTTTTGTCTCCAGAAAACACATATTTTGGATAGCTAGCCACTAGAGTAATGTTTGTCTTCAGCCTTCAGCTGTCATAACTTCAGATTTGCTCATTTTGTTTCTTCTGCCCTTGGATTTTTGGTTGATCTGTGACAGTTATTAATTCAAACCAAATTCAGGGTATGACTGGGTTGTCATTGTGAATTAACTTTGAAGAGAAACTAATAATTTTTCAGACATATTTATTGTTATGCAATATTTTAAGCTCAGGTGTTACATTAGATCTTCACTCTCTTTGCTTTTCCACTTGTCTAACTCCCTGACCACCATTAAGGGATGTAATTAAAACTTGTAGAAGTCATTTAGGCTAAAAACATAATTTTTTTCTATGGAGTCTAGTGACTCATATGAAAGCATGTGTGTCATAAGATGCATGCTGCAACAGTGTATTGGATATTGCAATATTCCCACGCTTTCTTTTGTATGTGAATTACTCTGAGCCTCTCAAATAGAGTCCCAGTGTAAAAATTAGGATGTGTAAATTAACACAATAGATCCTCTTTATCTGAAAGTGCTCACTTATTCATTTTCACCCAAGAGAGACCGTATGCGATTGAAATGTTATATAAACCCCAACAGAGCAACTTCTTATGTTTATATAATGTTTATATTCAGGAAATGGCCAAAGCAGAAAAATGAGTGGATTTGAAGTGTGGATATTGGCATAAATACTACACATCCGTCTACACACGCACTAACTACAGTCAATTCAGAATCACCAGTTATTTGAACACGTTTTCAGGCTGTGGGAGGAAGTCAGAGTATCTAAAGAAAGTCCACACAGAGAATGTGGAAAACTCAAAACCTTTACTCCTAAAGGAACAGTTGAGATACCATTTGAAACTCTTTCTTGCTATGAAGCAACACTGCTAGCCACCACACCACCTTACTACCACCTTACTACCGGGTTAATAATTCTCTTGTAAGTGTGACCAGGCTTGCAGCCATAATTTCCTGATTTTATTTAGAAATTTTATAATCTTCCTTAAGGTACTATTTCACTTGGCTGCGACTGTCTGAGAATAGTTGGCGGCTCAAAGTTGTGAGAAAATCCATAAATTTATTTATCGCAGTCTTGTTGAATTCAGAATGTTTGCGACTAGTTTTCAATATTTATTGATCATTGGTGGGGTTTTAGGACTTGGATGTTAGCCTCGGACGATTTGTATCAGAGGGGAGCTCAAATGTAGATGTCAAAACACACTTTTAGTGCTTTTGAGACGAGTTTCGAGACAACTGCAATGACTCTGTGGCTATTTTGACAGAAAATCTGCGTCATTAATTTTGTGAACATTGCGTGCTTCTGCGCATGAAAATTTTGAGACTCCATCACAAATGATTTTCACCAACTTTTCTCAGTTCTGTGAGATACTACCTTTAAAATTAAAATTAAAACCTATTACAGGTAGTCTACATAACCAACAATTACTGAATATTTCAAGAGGTGAATCACTGACTACCCAAAATTAATACATTTCTGTGACTTTAAATGTCATCCAGTGAGTCAGGAAACTGACTCCAGTGGAAAAAGAGGGAGGACTGACGTAATTTGTTATTGAACTTTATTACTCATATCAATTTTTACTTACCCAAGTACCTGGATGACAGGTTAGCATAGTAACCTGTGCTCTCAGAACAAGCAAAACCTTCATAAATCTTGGCTCAGTTCACTCCAGATACAAAAAGAGAAAGGTTTACATTGAGAGCACTTCTATTGCTTAGCTGGTAGAGCATGTGGTCCCTGTGGTACCAATGAGGAAGCTAAAGGTCTCCCAACTAGTGCTTGTCAGTTTCTCTTCCAATCTTCTGTCTGCACGTTATTCTATCTGACAAAATAAGGCTGCTCGAAAGCTTAGGGAAAGAACAAGGTTACTTAAGTCTGAATGTGGCATAGGAGCTGCAAAGTTGGTGTTTTCAGTCATCAGACACATAGCTTTTGAATTAAACCCAATCATGGGTTGTGGATAACTTCTAAGTCGCATATCTTGTTCTGTGTGCACAGCTCTTCATTAAATAATCATTTACTTGCTCATTGTCCGTGAGAATAACTGTCCTGTGTCTGCATGCACCATCTGGTTAGAAGATTATTCACGTTCAAAGAAAATTTCTAAAAGTAGGAGTCGAAGTGTAATTAATATCCATAAATACCATTTTAGAAGGAGCACAGTACAGACGTGTTTTGAGATTTTAGCTTTTCTACAAAAGCAGTGTGTTTATGCTATGCCTATGCAAGTTGTTTTATCTTTTTAATTCTCCCTCATTCAGATAGTGCATGGATATGGAGCAGAATATTTCTGCCTGGAATTTATTTAGCTGGATACAGGCTACATCAAATGCCCAGAAATATTAACTTTTGGCCCTAAAGGCTAAGTCATTAGCCTTAGGTTAAAACCAGCAGGTTCCAAATTTAGGCTGTCATCAATAATTTCATCTTATCAAAGTCTACTGAGAATTATTTATTTTAGTCTTTTAATGAAACTGTACTGAGGGAAAATCTTCTGTAATGTTCAGGATGAGTGTGGATGCCTATCTATTTGCACAAGCATGAATCAAACAAACCATATCAGCCTGTAAAACATTAGCTTGAAAGCTTGAAAAAAGGACAATCTTAGCTTTTATCACAGTACATGTAATTAAATAAGACATCGGTACACTTTTATAGCTGTGAAGAATTCTGTTCTGAGTGGCAAGTCATATCTAACTATAGAAATGCATGGTTGCCGATGGAACTATAGGACTGCCAAAGGCTTTGTTGAGAAAATGATTTACCCTCTGCGGACCACTAATTTTCTTCCTTCCTACTTTTGTAAATGCAACCTCCAAGGTTTGATGAGTGGGTGTGCAAAAAGAAAAGTTTCACACACTGAAATATTAGATAAAAGAAGAAACTCCACAAAAGGTGCCACTTCTATTGGGTTTGTTGTAGCTTGGAAAGGGAAAATAACTAAATAAATGCACCAACGAATGGAGGTGTGAAAAGAGAGGAAGGGTTATTTTGGAACTTGTTGCAGGAAATTTGTATTTATTGAAGAACTATGGAGGAATATGAGATTTCACACCTTAACATGTTATTTCATGGGTAGATTAGAATGTGTTAAATCATCTTAAAATCGATGTTAACAAATTTACCAAAAAAAGTGACTGAGTAGCCTATGTATTTTTCAGTGCTTAGATAAGACATAAAAAGGAAATACAATACATCAGGTGAACAAAAAAACTGCCTATTATATAGGTTTTTTTTCTTGCTTACTGAATTATTTTTGTATGGATGCAAGGCCTTTGTTGATAATGAGATGGAAACATTTCATGCAAAACGAAGGAAAAGTCTTTGAAAGAAAAAAATCTCTGTTCATTTACATGAAAATTATGAATGTAGTTGTTCCCATTTAGGCAGTGAGCAGTTGCCCAATTCACTGTAAATTTCATATTTCCTGGCACACAAAATAAGCTCCTTTGGACATTGCCAGTTATAGCTGGAATTTCATCAAGTGTTGAGAGACTGGAAACCGGATGATCTACAGTACAGTAAACAGACGTGGGCACACGCAAACCTGGAGAGACACAGCATGCAAAACAAACCCAGCATGCAAACAAACACAAGAATGACCTTGTTACCCTTTTTTGGACACACATGCAAAAATAACTGTAGCACAGGTTAGGGAAAAAGGGACATTTTTCAATTCACCTGAAAAACAAACAAATTAAAAATAATAAGCACAGATTCAAGCAACTGATAATTTATGTTATTTTCCCTTGCTCCATTGCTTCCTTGAACTTCGCACATTGTTAGCGGTTAAAAACCATAAATGAGGGAGTTCTGAACTGTTATCTACTACATGTACTTATAAAAAGGTTTAAAAATAAAAAGGCACTGACTTTTGTGAATGTTACAATATGTTGTCAAACTCAATCACAAGAATCACTAAAGGTGCATGTTAGGGTTACATAAGGTTTATGAAAGATGGGTACATGTCTGCAATGAAACATTTGGATGAATGATTACATTTAAACATTGGTTTTAAAGCAACTTTCCCTTTTATTGATCCACAGGTATGATTCTCAAATGGCCATCTAAAATACCTAAGAATGGGACTGAGCACATGGCCAGTTTTCATTCATTGCTCCAAATATTTTTTGCATGTCACAATGAAAGGGGGATGACCATGCAACTAGATGTGTGTGTTTGACTTTTTGCAAAATATCTCATGAACCAGTGGACACATTTTAATAAAACACTCAGAAAGTAATCACTGGGTGTACATCTACAACTGATTAACTTTGAGTCAACTCAATTCAAGATGACTCCCGCCGACTAATCAACCTTGGCAAACATCAAAATAGCTATAACTCTTTTTTTTTTTTTACAAATATTAAGCTACAATTTGGTGTGGTACTAGCAGATAATCACCCCAAACACATACTCTGACATCTTTAAACATCTTTGTTTAAAACCTCAAACAGCATTGCTACAAAAGATGCTACTTTTATTAAAATAATAAATCCATGTGCCAATATTTAAAAAATGAACATGCAGGAGTAAATAAAGCTGTAGACCAGAGCTAAATGAGGCTAGACAACACTGACTCAATGAGGACACAAAAGAAAATCAATAAATCAGAGAGATAATGTATTTGCACCAAGCAAATGGTGCACAGACCAACAGGTTACAACCCCCCCGCCCTAGAACATTAAAACAGTTTCAACCAGCAAAGAGTGGCATCTCAACATTCTTTTTGTGGTGTGATTAGAAGTGCAATATGTGTCATCTATTAATCATCTTTACTGTTTTCTTTGAGCAAATAGGCAGGTACAGGTACAAGTCTTGTTATCTCTCTCACTGGTCCCAGACCAAACAAATCTCCTGCAAGTTTACAACAGTATAAAACATCAATATATAGAAGACATGTACTTCCATTTTTAGAGTCACTACACATCCTCATTAGCACTCACTGTTCTCATTTTTATGACAGAGGAGCCTTGCTGTAGTTTTGTGCTTTTTTTTTACTGAAGTATATGGGTCAATATAAACCTTTTTGATTATGGGGTTTGCGTCAAGAAGATAAAGGAAGAAAGATGAAAATGAGAAATAGTGAAACAAAGAAAATGAAGACAGTGATGATGGAAAGCAGGAATTAAATGAGGGACCATAAGTGTTGAAAATGTTCCAAGAGACAACAGGCAGTACCAATTAACTTGCCATAAGAGAAATGATTTTGTCTTCAGTTTTCACAGTGGCTTCAACCTTTTGCCCCCTCATCTATAACCTGGCGATTAAGAGCCCAAGCAAAGTAAGCCTCCCATTATTTTATTCTTGTTATATTTAAATATTCATAGCGATTACTTTCTGAAAATTGATTTACAGCTACTATTTCTGACTAGTTTAAGGGTTTCCCGTTAGTGTGCAATGGCCCAAGCTTAGGCCAAGTGTGCCGTGAGATTCTATTGCAATCAAGCATTATTCAAATGAACCCAAGATATAACCACGGTTTTTTATCTGTTAGAGCAGCTAACATGGTGCTAAGGAATCTGAAGTGGTACTTAGAAGCCTCCATGTTGAGACCAACTTTTAAAAGCAGAAGTAGAAGGATAATTGGTTAGAGTTGAGTTCATGCAAGTGAAGTTCTAAGTAGCAGAGATCCTCATCTTCCTGCCTGCTAAAAAAATCCAAGTGTAATTCAAAATTTAGATTGAGATATCAAACGTGCTTTTGTAGACAAAACCTAAAAATGTAACACTGACATGTCAGTTGACAAAAAAGCAATAATCACAGTAAAATGACCAGTGAAGGCAACATATATTGCCTTTTTTTAACTAAGAAATATTTTATGTGTAATAACGTATTTGTTGCTTTGCATTAGTAAAGAAACTCTAAATGCACTGTACAAGAGAGCTAGTACATGCCGTTTGGGATATTTTGCACAGATTTTTATATAAAAGTGTATCTTTCACAGACAAAAGCCGCAGTACAACTAAGGCAATAATGCCTGCAAGGAAGAGTAAAAATTAATTACCTTTTTTCCTCTCCAGCATATTTTATGCCCAACAGCTTGCCCGTGTGACGTCTCTTTTTTTAGTTGATTAACTCCCTTTAGAGCTTTGCAAAGACAGCAGGTATGTTTTCCATCTGTAGTGTCTTATTTATTGATGTGCAACGCCAAACTGTGATTACTCACACCATGTCCACTGTGGATACTTAATTTGTTGTTGTTTTTTTTTGCACAAACACAATCAAAATCACACAACTTTCTGCATTATTATTATTATTAATAATTAATATGTCTTCATTTTTTACTGTTTCAATTTAAAGCTAGCACTGATGATCAACAAAGGCTTTAAAAAAAAAAGTGAGACTAAAACATGTTGTTGCATATAAAATCCAGTAATTTTTTTCAGTTCTCTTCAAATGCATCGATTTCTTTGGAGCAAAACACGAAAGTGCTGCATTTTAAGATGCCTTGCTATTTATTCACAGTAGTTTATAGTTTAGATGATGTTTTTAAAATATCATTTGCCAGTCTAGAAGCTTATCTTTACACTCATTTATTTTGCTTCTTAACTAAAGAATTCCTTTTGAAATGGGTAAAATTTATTTTGATATTTTGCACATTTTGGATTCACATATGAAATGACATGCAGTGTTTACATCATTACCTCTTCAGAGGTGCAGCACTTTTTAGCAGCTTGTAGCAATTGCCAGAGCCATCTAAGTGCTAGATCTATCTGCTCTGCCAAATATGCGAGCCGAAACTTTTTTTTTTTTTTTTTCCTTCTTCTTCAGCCACAGTCAGGCTTTTGGCTGCTTGCCATCAGCACTTCGCACTGCTGCCTTTCCTCTTTCCCTTTCTCAGGAACTTTCTTTGAGCTGTGAAAGAGCTTCAATAGGCTCCTACTGTGCACCTTCCACATCTCAGAGAGTGAAATGATGGGCACTACTTTTTAAAATTATTTTAAACACCAAAGCCTCATTTACATGCATGGCAAATAAGATTCAGTCTGTGGAAATGGTGCGCTTTAACATACTTTTTGTTAATTTCTTTTTTTTTTTTCACTGTATTTACTTTTGCAAAAAAGGGCGTTGAAACACTGTAAACCCAGCCAAGAATGTAAAGAATTGCAATTAAACCCTCCTGGCAGCAATAACACAATATAATCGAGTTAATATCAGCCTATAAATATGAAATGGAGCTTGACCATGCCCATGATTCATAATTAATTACGCTGCAGAGTTTCTTTTTGAGTTTGGTCACAGTAATTTATGTTAGCACTCAGGTTTTATAGTGATATTTGTGTAAAATAAAATGCACTCCCATCTTTCATTCTCCCTCCAATGCTTTCTTATTACCCTCATCACAGCAAGCATGTTAAACTCAATGTCAGAAGCCAACATTCCTCAGTAGCTATTCCTCAGTCACACTGCCTCTGTCAGTGGCTTTAGAAAAACCCAATTGTGTTCCTTATGTGAGTTTTACATGACTTCATGGTAGGGGGGGCTCTAACTAAAGCATTTTTCCATTCCTATGAGCTACGCAAGCAGGGCGGCAGGAAAGGTCCCTGTGCATGCTAATTCCTGGACACATATATTCATGGTAACAACATCAAGGAATGGGAGATGGGCTGATGAACAGGAACCTCATACACAGTAATGAGGGGTGTTTCTTCCGTCTGTTGTGGTGAAGACAGACCAAAGCCATAAATCAAAACTCCCAATTTGCTAGTTCGCTATGTACCAACCCTCACCTATGGCCATCAGGTATGGATCATAACTTGGAAGAACAAGATCCTGAATACAAAGGTCTGAAATTAGCTTTTTCAGTAGGATGGCTGGCCATAGAGACAAGGTGGGGATCTCCATCATT
>NC_051447.1:8779802-8793412 GCF_001649575.2 Kryptolebias marmoratus | reverse complement strand
GGGGGGGGGTGCTTGAAATACAGCTGCTACTTGTCCGAATCAAAAGGAGTCAGCTGAGGTGGTTCAGGCATCTGATTAGGATGCTCTCTGTGTGGCTCCCTTTGGACATTTTCCAGGCACGTCCCTCTTAGAGGAAACCGCTGGGGCACATCCAGAACTCACTGAGGGGACTGAAGGGATCCCAAGGAGGAGCTGGAGAGCGTCAATGGGAAGAGGAATGTTTAGGTGTTCTTCATGGATCTGTTGCCTCTGCAACTCGATTACAAATAAGCGGCAGAAGATATATTAATGGATTTAAAACTGATAAAACTATACTGTGTTGAGCAGTGAATCTCAACTGGTTTGATTTTGGGCCATTCCATTACTTTTTAATAAAAGAAAACTTTGACCCAAATTGAGGAAAATATTCAAATTTTCAAGTTTATTAAATGTACAGATGATGCAGTTTGCATCCGAGATAGCAGAATAGAATAACACAATTATGCCAAAGCTAAACTCAAGTTTCTGAAGAACCAAAACAACCAGCAAGTGGCGATGCTAGAGGAGGAAAATATAACCCCTTCTTACTGCATTTTAATTCAGACCAAAGCTCTTCAATTCAATAACTTTAACCTATTTTGACAACCTCAACAGTACTTTCACACAGAAACATGGAAAAAAAGTCCAACTTTTGAGAAGACGTTTCAGAAAGCCTCAAAATATATAGCTTTAGCTGAGTACTCGCCCACTGAATATGTTGTTGTTCTTTCGGCTGCTCCCTTCTTCAGGGGTCACCACAGCAAGCAAACTCGCACGAACGATTTGGCAATTGTTTTACGCCGGATGCCCTTCCAGCCGCAACCTGGGCTCACAAAAACCACAACACTGACCACCAGGCTACAGCAGCCTCACACCCACCCACTGAATATAAAACAGTACTTATTTAAAATTATTAATTATGTTACTCAAGCATTACCATAAAGCCAAAAACAGTAAATGGTTAATGGCTTGCATTTGTGTAGCACTTTATCTAGTCCAAGGACCCCAAAGCGCTTCACACTACAATCATTCACCCATTCACACACTCTGACCTCTGACCACCACCAGTAGGTGAGGCAGGTGAACTGTCTTGCCCAAGGACACAACAGTTGAGACGGACGGAGCAGGGGTTCGAACCGGCAACCCTTCGGTTACAGGACATAAATTAAACAATCACAACATCAATCTTGTGGATTTACCACAGCTCATATTTTTTAACAAATACACAGTTTTTAAGTATTTTTTTTTAATATTTGGGGGTTTATTATTGACAGACATCTATGAAGCTAAAATCAAACATGTCAAATTTTACATTAACAGTTGTAAATTGTAGCTGAGTTTGTGCTAAGATTACTATATTATTATTTTTTTTATCTTAGCAATAATAAAATGAAATGACAGCCTGAAAATGTTTTATATTGTTTTGGTTGTGAAATGTGCTTTATTCTGTAGCTCTGTTTTCTTTGTTGATAAAGAAACAGAGGCTTTAGCTGCTGATGGGTTTGAAAAACAGTGACAGAAGCACTACAGCTCTGCCTTACAAAGATAGAAGGAAAAAAAAACACAAAGATTTATAATGACTATTAACAACAAATGATGTTTGTGTAAATTGTTTTAATGTTCTGGTGCCCATAGATACAGAATGCTTGATTAAACTGAGGAAAAAAAAGCTTTTCATACAAATAGACTTCTTTTTTATTTCACTTTTAAAGATCAACTTAGGAAAGACAGTGTAAACATTCTGCCTGATTTCTTTCTGTGTGAAATAGTGAAAAGGTTGTTTTAAACTAAAGCACAATATTGTGGTTAAGGATTTATTATAACTTTACAAGTTCAGTTTAAATTTTCTGACTGTATAATCCAATCAAAACCATGTTTTCATTGATTTCCCCCCCCCCCCAAAAAAAAAGTTGATGTTTAAACATACAAACAATCGGGAGACTTTTGAATGTTTTAAGAACAAAAGCACGACTAGTACCATCTCAGCAGTAAGTGCCTGCATTGAAGCATAACTCAAGCAGACAGAGGAAAAAAGACAACTTTTGGACTTAATGTTTAGTTTACATCCTTTAATCCTTTAATTTAGATGAGAGAATCTCAGACAGATGCTTCCTTCAAAGACCACCTTAGGAAGACTGAAGACTAAATGCATGCCTCCATTTTCTTGCCGAGTTTCTCCTTCCTTTCAATCACAATCATTTCCAATTTCCTTTGCGCTGTCTTGCTCCACTTGGCATAATCAATTTCAATTTCTTATTATTTATAGACAAAGGGATCCACGCTCGGCTGAGAATCTTTGATCTAGCACCAGTTTACTCCACAGTCCCTCATAATTTTCACCACTAAATAGACCACCCACTCATCTAGCCTTCCTCGCTCTCCTCTTCATTCTGTTACCTCAGCTGATGGCGCTCGTAGCAGGTCATTTGATTATACGAACAAGATGACCTATTCTTGGTAAACTTTCATTGCTGACCATTTGGGGATACGCCACACAGGCCGAATTTCTAGAGTTTTGCTAAAGAATGGAAATCAAAAGTTGAATTTGGAAGAAAAAGAAAAGAAACATCTCCCAAAAAGGACGTGCATTTTTATGCACAAGCTGTCGTTTCCCATAAAAACCCTCTAAAAATGTGATTTGATGGTGCTCAAGAGGTTAACGCAACTATACCGCTCAGACAGAAATACAATTGAAGTTTTGTTTCCCCCGTATAAAAGCAGAAAAGTTCCTATCAATGATAAAAACTTTTGCAATAAAGCTCCAGCTGCTGCATTCAAAGATTTTGTGTCATTGACAACACACACACAAAAAAAAGTCTTGGAACACATTTCCATCCTGATGGATTTACAGCATTGCCACACAACGTTTTTGCTCTAATCATCCATTAAATGATAATAAGAGAAGGGTTCAGCTATAATTACACTCCATCTGAGTGTGGGGGCGGGTTATTATCATTTCAGCTGTTTCTATATGAAACAGCACGGGCAGATTTAAGCAAAAATAAATTGTGAAAGTAACAGAGTGGGATGAGGGCAAAGCAATCCTTAGAGATGGATCAAACAGATTTAAGTTCTAATTATCATTTGTTGATTTTCAGTTTTTCCATCATTTGCAGAACACCAGACAGAATCTAAAAGATTTAAAAAGTTTAATATGGGTAGTTGTAACTCTCTTATGGTGCTTTAAAAAAAAAAAAAAATCAAAGCAACTGTCTTGATGAGTCATTGGTGCATTGAGCTTTTTTTTTTTTTTGCAGACGCTAAAATAATATTAGCAAAAACAATAACAACAACAAAAAAAAGCAAGGTCTTCTCGCATAACCTTCATTGCAGTCACAGGTGGAAGCGCCATAAAAAAGGGACCAGAGTATCTCCAACAGCACAGACCTGGAGGAGAGCCAGAACAAGAGTCTGTTTAGCCAAGACAAGTGCGGATCAGCTTTTCTTCCCTTTATTGTAATAACCATGAGAGGGTTGGACAAGTTCCAAGTGTAGGATGACTGACCACATCCATTCACATGAAGCCTCTTTTTGAGCTCAAAGGTTACAGATCAAAGTATGGAGTACTTTAGGCATCAAATGCCCATAACTGATGTTAATTTTGCCTTCAACGAAACTTGTCAACACTACAGTGAAGACAATTTATCTTGAAAGAATGGATTCAGTGGTTTGCCTGTTTTTAGTACTAATTCCAGCCCTAAAGGGTGATTTCACCAAGATTTTTTTTCTGTCTTTTGCTTTCTACTATGACCAACAAGAATTGTTTTTTGACAACTTAGCATGAGTGAACTACCTTTAAGGTTGTATGTATAGATGCACCTGAAAAATGTGTTTCAACGAGGGTTAAAATGTTGTGTAGCAATAACTGGAGCTAAATGCACCATTTCTAAAGAACAAACATCAAGACTGAGTCTCTCCAAAAGATTTGCTTTGTTCCACTTTGTTCTCCAGTTCTCTGACAGAACAACATGACTCGCTTTCTTTTATAATTTATTTCACAAAGAGATGTTTTGACATCCTTTGAGGGTTTGCTGAGAGGACTCCAGATTTATTTTTCTAATCAGTGATGAGAAGTCAATGTGGTTCAGAAAACAATGGAATTATGTTTGACAAAAGAAATTTATTTTTTGGACAAAACATATTCTTTCAAGTGCTCTTAAGTATTAATATTTAAACCAAAATGTTCTACTTCATTGATTTATTGACAGACACTTTAGTCAACAAAGGCTACTAGTTCCTTTATACTTTATTTAAACTCCAGACAATAATAATAATAATAAATAAAACACAGCAATACTTTTGAGGGCCTGTGTTTTGTTTTAATACAGCCTACCATAGAAACCACTGGTGGTGGTAAACAGTAAAGAGAGGATGTATAAGTCAGTCACAGATGATTATTTAATTGCATTTTGCTAATATCCACATGAGAAAAAAAGCAAAGAAAAATACTACATAAACGTTCTACATAAAGCAAACCATGGTTGGTTCAGATTTATACTAAGAAAGAGAGAGACTGAAGGTGAGTATGGCAGGCAGTTGTACCATTTAAGCAATGCATTAGAAAAGCACTGTGGCAAGCCATTCTATATTTATTCAATATCACTGATATCAAGCCTACTTTTTTCAGACTAGTGCTCAGCTACCTGAGATAATTGAGTGTTTCACATTTTATTTATTTTGCATTTTCATATTGGGAGGTGTTATTCTGTTGCCTTTCTTTTGCATGCATGAAGTCTGGTTCAAACTACTGAAATAAACACTTCTTGGTTTGTGTTTTATTTTATTTTAGTAATATTTTCTTAAGACTTGATCAAACTTTCTGTTCAACACATGGCTAAATAGATTGGATAAATAAAGACAGTAAAGTATGACTTTATTTCATAGTGAATTAACCAGTTGACAAATTCTACCTTGCTGGTACATGACCTACAATCTTAGATACTCCTCACTAACAAGGGTGTTTTTTGGCTCTGCTTCTAGGAGAGTTATTGTGTGTTAAAATATTTATTATCGACCATTTGGCTTGTGTTTCTTTTTCTTGTTGTACAGTATCTATTCCAAACCATAACCCCCATACCAAAGTAAGTACTGATCTGTGACTTAGGAGTACCATTACACCCCTACAAACCACTAATATTCAGAGTTGCTGTCTTTGTAATAGTCTGACTATTGCCCTTACTCTAATTATGACTAGCTACATAATAAACTTTAATCTCTTGGGTAAGGTTCTCTTCATCATCTTTGAAAATATGTGTGAATACCTAATAATACTTATGCAGAAACATAGAAAATGGTAAAGTAATTTACCAATGTAAGCCACCACTGTATGTAACTGACCAAATCCAATTATTATAATTAGTGAGTACCTTTTTAGAAAAATAATAAGAAAAAAGAGGGATGCTTAAAAAAACAATCCACTGGATCAAAACTCATTTTTCTTTTAAACAATCTTTTATGTATTTGTATTTCTTGTAATGAGTAAATTTAAAACCATTTCATGTTTGCATCTCTGAAATGCATAGGGGGGGAAAGTGACACGATTTGACCTGTTAAAACCTGATACATAAGTATTGCTTTGCCTGTGTTGATTCATTATTTGAGTTTTGTATTTTACATGTACCTTTGACAGCAGATAAGCCACAGGCTCCCCCGAGAATAAAGCTGGTTTACTGAGGAAAGGTTTGGGTCTCTGAGGCGTGACACAGGAAGTCAAATCCTGCAGGTTTGCACAATTTTGACACAGCTTTATTGCACATCTGCACTCCGGCGCAGCATTCATCCTAACCGCAATTATCCCACTTATCTAAATAACAAAAAGCGTTTCAGGCAAATGCACATTGCCCGTCTAAAGCTTTTGCACAAAAAGAGGTTGTGGGTTTTTTTTTCTTGAGTGTCACCATTAATGACATATTCATGTATGCTACAACCCTAGCAAAGGTTTTGATGCTTTGTCCACCAATCCACTAATGCCATCACTTCACTTAATTACCCTTAATTAAGACACTATAAAAGAATTGCAAAGAATTGCTAATGAACTCATTTGGAGACGTGGAAACATTCAAAAGCAGATCCTGCATTGAGGGCAATTAACCCCAGGCATTTAGATAAGCCACTCCACTCCCTGAGCTCCTTTCTTTATTCTCAGAGAAAATGTGAGTTTCAAGTGAGAATACCCCCCCCCCTCCCAGAAAATGCAGGAAACCTTAATCAAGAATGGGAATTTAAATATACTTCACTGACCATAAAAAGGCAGTCAATCATGTAGATTCAAAATTTATATTGTTTTGCATTTGGCTGAATGATGCCATTAGGGTATATCATCACAAAAATCTCCATTTACTCCCACTATTTTCCATGACCTTCTCTTTTTATCTTAGGAGTTTGTCTTCTGTCCAGTACAAGTGACTCCATTCTTCTTCTTTTTCTTTCAGCTGTTCCTTTTTCAGGGGTCGCCACAGCGAGTCACCCTCCTCCATCTAACTCTGTCTTCTGCGTCCTCTGTCCTCACTCCAACTAAGTCCAATTCTTGTTTAACTGCATCCACATATCTGCTCTTTGGCCTATCTCTTGGTCTTTTTTCTGACAGCTGCATCTCTAATGTCCTTCTACCAATATACCCACTGTCCCTCCTCTGCACACGTCCAAACCATCTCAGTCTGGCCTCTCAAACTTTATCTCCCAGTCGTTCAAGAAGAAGAAGATCAAGTGAAAAAAACCTTAAATTTCTGTTTATGTCTGTGAAGTCTATTTACCCTATTAGTGGCAACAGGCAGCTACATGATTGACTCTCTTCATAAGCTAAAGCGTTTAGCTTATAAAGCGTTTAATTACAATAAATAAAAATAATTCCTCGTGATCATTATGTGTCAAGCCTTTCAAATGTATATATTTGTTTATTACACTTGATATGTACTTGTATATGACAAAAAAAAATGGTACTGAGATACTCCTGAGAGAGTACATCCATATTGTGATAATAAGTCCTCCTTTGCCACTTAAGGCACCAAATCACAGCAGAGGTGTGTGCTCAGTCCTTCCTATACCACCTATTTACTCATAACTGCATTCAACTCCAACATCATAGCAAAGCTGCAAATGACACAACCACCAACAATCATGAATCAGCTTGTACAGTGGGGGAAAAAAAATGTCTTATCTGGTGCTTGAAAATCAAGCTGTCTCTGAATGCTGTGGAGACCGAAGAGCTGATAATAAACTTCGAAATATCCCAGATTTAGGATTAGGCTCCAGACTTCACCAGTGGAGAGAGGATAAAGAATGTGTCAAGCGTCAAGTTCCTAGAAGTATGCATCTCGTGACCACGGTGCCCCTTGCGCAGATGAAGAAGCCTGCCCTTAAAACATTGAGAAAACGCTAGACCACCATATGAGAGCATCTTCATGTGCTGCATCTCAATGTGGTTAGGCAAGAAAGCACTCCAGCATGTTGTCTCTGGCACACAAAAGATCATCAGGACCCGACTCGCAGCACTGGAGGTGGTCTGCACCAAGCAGTGCCTCAGGAAAGCAGCTAACATCTGTAAGGATTCCACACACTCCTTCTGTCACCTCTTTGTGCTGCTGCAATCAGGCAATTTATATAAAACATTTTGCTCCCTCACCACTGACTGATGAAAACGTATTTTTGTTACAGCTTTTCCAAACCGGGCAAAATATACTTACTGGCCAACTTCCAAACTAATAATTGCCCTTCATGTACTTAGATAGCTAATGCTGCTGTGCCAGTACATATATTTATATATACACTCATGCTTACAATGTCAATTTTATGTACATTTTTATTGTTATTATGTACAGCAAGATTGAGAGATAGGTAGCTTTACTGTCATTGTAAGCACAGTATACAATAAAATTAAAGAGGGATCCCGTATGGTTCAGCAATTTAACACACTCACCATCAATGAAAACGGCATAAAATTTATAATGCATCAAAGATCCTCAAAATAAATAAATAAATAAACAAATTCTAAAATACATGGCAATAAAATATAAAGGTTATATAAAGAAAATATAAAGAAAATTTAAGCTGCGTCCTAAAACAAACTATTGGGCTAAGAGCAGGTCAATGCACAGTTGGGGTGGTTTAATTTAGGAAAGAATTTAAAATACAGTTGGCTGTAGGAAAAATACTGCATCTGGATGTTCACGTTTTCTGGAATCTGTATCTTCTGCCTGATGGCAACAGTTCAAACAGATGGTGTGCAGGATGGATGGAGTCCTTCCTGATGTCTGTGGCTCTGCGATGGTAGCATGAACTGGTGATGTCATCCAGGGAGAGTCCCAATCTTGAGATTAGGACCCCACTGTGCACCAGGAAACACCATTCCTTGAAGGAATATTACCCATCATCTTCCTCTCTTTATGCCAGGGTTCTGACATAAAACCATTATGTTAAGAAATGTCAATTTTTATAAGAAATGTCAACGCAAAAGCTGTTTTGGTCAAATTCTGAAAAAACCTCACCCAATACTGTGAGATTTTGCAGAACCTATTAGTGCACACACTATGTGTTGGGAACAACTCTCAGTTGAATGGATTTGGTTTGACTCCATATATACATAAGTGGTAGATCCAGTGATTATTTCCTGAGAGTTTCATTCATGTTGAGCATAACTCAGTCAATTATCTGTAAAATTGACAAAATTATAGCCTTTTGTGTGTTCTCTAATGTCACTTAGCCTGGTTTCGGACATCTTAAATTATGTTGTCTCCAATGGTTTATCAGTTGTAGATGTACATGCATGCAATATTTTGCTAACAGACAGACAAACGCACATATATACAGCCAAAAACAATATCATCTGCTTTTTGCCTTTTGGTGGCAGGTAATAATTAGCACCGTAGTAGTTGAGGATGTTTGTGTTTGTTGTTTGTGTATTAGGGTTATTTGCAATTTATATCTGTGATAATTGGGGTCACGAGCTCCTGTCACATTTTTTTGTTAATCAGAAGATGAAAGTATGAAAAGTTTAGACACCACTGAAGTACAGTATTTACTTCTGATTGCCATTGCACTGCTCATTTGTACCGTGTCCTTGCAGGGTTTTAGAAGCTCATGTAATGATCTTTCATAGTTTGTGTTTTTATTACTTATTACTTTTGTTATTACCCCTGCAACTATTGAGCGTTGAACATAATCTCGTTGGGCTTGCACGACTGTGTTGACAATAAAAAACTGTTCTCTTCTAAAATAGATAAAACTGGTCTTGCGGGGAAAACAAAGAGAATGTAAAGTATCTCCAAAAAATCTGCAGACAAAACCATTTTTTTGAATTTCAGGGTGTGACTGGGGTGTCAGATGCTGCTGAAAGGGTATATTTGTCATAGTAATGGTCCTGCCAAACACCAAGAGAAAAAGCTCAGCAAAACACAGACAGCAGCAGACGGGTCACCAGCCTCTTGTGAAACACCTTTCAAAATGGCTGATGCACAGAATACTTACTTCACTCCTACAGCTGCAAACTGAACAGAAATAGGAGGGAAAATATGCATACAGTAGGAGAAAAAAAACATGTAATTTTTGAAAGCAAACAATAATGAAGACATTGCCTTTCTTTTGCTGATCCGGGAGAGTAATTAATTAGCCTGCACATCAAATTGTTGTGACAGTTGTTTGGATTGTCTCTCCCATCCTCTGTATTGATTCGTGTTTATTGTATTTCGTCTCCTGCTGCCTCCTTTTTCTCTCCTGCTTCTGGCTTTTGTTCTGCTGCTCCTGAGAGGATTGAGGGAGAAGCTTGTCAGTGACTTACCAAAGCAGAATGAGACAAACTCGCCCCTGCATGAGCAAATCTACCTGATGTTACAACAAATCCTGTTTTGGGGTCATGGACTCGACAGGTCGTGTAACAAAGCTGTTCTTAACCTGTCTCTTTCTAGATTAAAATTGGGGAGGAAAGTGTATGTTGGACTCTGCCAGGGCTGTCCTGTTTGTGGCCTTCAGAAACGGGATCTCAAGACACAGTTCTGGAAAGGAGGGTGTCTGATTTGGGAACCTCAGGGTCTCGTCTCTGTTTTTTTTTTCAAAAGATGTGGTCCTCTTGGCGTCTTAAGCCAGACCTTCAGTGTACACTGGGGCAGCTTGTAGCTGAGCCTGAAGTGGTTAGGTTGAGAAGCAGCTCCTCTAAATTTAAGGCCATAGTTCTTACTCAGAAAAAAAAAGTGGAATGCTCTCCCCTGGTTGGGGGGGAGTCTCTGCCTCAAGTGGAGTTCAAGTATCTGGGATTCTTACTTATGAGTGATGGAGCAGGAGATGGAGCAATGCATTGTCGTGGTGAAGAAGGAGCTAATCCAAAAATCAAAGCTTTTGATTTACTGGTCTGTCTACGTTCCAACCCTCACCTATGGTCATGAGGTACGGATCAGGACCAAAAGAACAAGATCCCAGATACAAGTGGCTAAGATAAGCTTTTTTACAAGCTGGTCTTAGAGATAAGGTGAGGAGCTTCGTTATTTGGGGGGAACTAAGAGCCGAGCAGCTGCTCCTCTGTATCAAAAAGAATCATCTGAGGGGGTTTGAGCATCTGATTAGGATGCCTCCCTCTGGAGGTTGACCCTAAGAAACATAATCCTTCAAACGGGGATTATGTTCTTCTCTGGTCTGGGAATGCCTTGTGATCCCCTGAATGAGCTGGAGATCGTCATCAGGGAGTGGGATGTCTGGGTTTCCCTCATGGATCTGTTGCCTCTTCAACCAAACCATGGATAAGTGACGGAAAATGAATGGAGAGAATTTTTTTCTGACACAAGATGGTTCTTTGAGTTTAAACAAGATATTCAGATTCACTATTTATAGGCTGAATCTTTATGTTTATACATGAATTTGCATTTCAACATTGTACTTAGTCGCCTTCAAATTCAACCCACTTAAAAGAAAGATTGAATATGTAAGTTTTTTCTGAAGATGTTTTAGTTTAGAAATAAAATTGGGTTTTCTTGTTTGTTTGTTTTTTCATTTTAACACAAGTTACTTCCATCTCTTTGATTTCTTTCAAACTCAGTTTCAAATCATAATTTACAAGCAACAAATTTTTGGTCCAATTTTTTTTAAAGAAACAAATTTTCTTCTTTGGCAATTAGATTTTTAAAATAAATTAAAGGAAAAAGAAAAATCTCCCAACATCTGTTCATCTCTAACTGACTTTAAGAGTCCCACAACATCATCTAGAGAGCCATGTTAGAAAGCTGCTGTAAGAGGATTAGTTCATCCTTCTGATTAATAAAGTAGCACTTCGAGTTTTTCAACAGCAAGTTAGAATCCCTTGACAGCTGTTTACATTGATGGACAGACCAGTAATCAATAAGCAGTTTAAAACACTCCTTCTGACTGACAGCCGTATTTAAACTGCAGCAGAAGCAGTTAGACACAGAGAGCGGAGATGTTATTGCAGATGTGAGCTGAAACAGTTTCGATGGGAACATCCACTTCATGGTAGTCAGACAAAAGTTTGTGGGCAAAAGAAATGAATTTTCAGATATCAATTACTGTGTAAAAAATACAATATATAAATATACTGGAACAAAACTGCATTTATTTGCCAGTGATTTTAAATTTGTTAAAAATTATTAAGTTCATATGATGTATTAGTATAAAAATAAGATCCAAATATACAAAACAAACAAACTATACTACAGTGCAGGTTTGTTACAGGTAAAAGTAAATTGTGATTAAGACAATTGTTACACCTACAGAAGAGAGCTGGAACAAGGTGTGGACCTAATCAAGGTAGTAAATAAATACATTTTAAAATGCAACATTGCAAAACCCCAAAAAATTTTGGTTGAAGAGAAAAATCAATATAAATGAATAAATACATAAACAGAACAAACAAACAAAAAAACAGCCACAAAGACTGCAATTAATAAGACAAAAAATATCAGTAGCTATAATTACTCACTTATGGAAAAGTTCATTTTTAGTTTTTAAAATTTACAAAACAGTTTCAAAATTATTCTCTTTTGCCATCGTGGGAAAATGTTTCACAATAAATATTGATTAAAAAAAGTTTGTTTTCTAAAATAAGTGCAAAAGGTGTGATGAGACTACAAAATATTGTATTGACAATTCAATATTTACATCATAAGCGTAACACCATGACAGCACAAAGCAAAAAAGTAATAAAATATGTTCATAAACAAAACCAACATAAGTTATTCCAATGATTGTGTTATTTTTAGATGAAACTTTCTGCTGCAGGACATTTCTTCTCAGCACAGTTTAAACTTTTAACAGCTGTACTATATGAAAAAATTATTACACACTAAAACAATCTAACTATACTTTTCAGTGTTTTTCTACTGCAGTTCAGGGTGTTAAGTCGTTCCTTGCTTTTCCTTATCACGGATCGACTGGTCCAAGTGTGAAGAATCAATATCAGCAGCAAAACATCAGCAGTTTTAGAGCGACGCCTGACTAAAATCACACCAAATGCAGGAGCTAAATGCGCAACACCATAGATTTCAGCGCTCGTGTGAAAGAGGAGCACGACACAGCCCGGACAATTCTCTGCCGCCATAAACAGAAAAGTACATTAGCCCTGGATTTTTACATATGCACATATCTGATGTATTTTTCAATTTACATGATAGTGCATTAGATGACTCTTTGTTCACTGTGTACCCCCCTTAATTTGGCAAAAGCGAGTCCATTAAAACTGTGATTTTCTGTAACTAATTGCAGTGCACTCAAGCCGGCCTTTGAGGCTGTCCTGTTCATCAGCATAACACAGGTGCAACACATGGTGCAGCCATGGCCGATCAGGTGACTGCTTTCAGCACTGACGCACACAAACTACACAGTCTCTCATGTGGGTAATGAACATTATGTGTGGCTGTAAACTGTGACTCATGCGCTGCAGATGTATTGTACTGTATTATACTGGAACAACTATAGCATGTGGTGGGAGTTTTGACAGCCGTCCAGGATGGTTTTGGCTCCAGCCTTTAGATTTAGGAGTGAGAACAGACACGTTTTGTAGCTGTGTTGCTAGCATTCAGTTCAGCTCAACCTGAAGCAGGAGCCATTAGTACAGGGTACTTTTTAAAGAATTAAAGGCCTAGCATTCCTTGAAGGAATGCATTTCACCCACCTTAAGTTTTAAACTGAGATCATTATGTAATAACAGGGGTTATAGTCGTTTTAGTCGAATCATAAATGACATTATGTGCAATCTCATGCTATATTATGTGATCTGTTGGGACTTGAAGTATGTATTTCAGGTGATGCTCAGCTATGAGCACACCAATTTTTAGCTTGGTATTTGTACAACCGAATACGGTATAGCCATTTTTGTGTTGGCTCATGTTGACTTCCTGTTGCAGCAGAGTTTTATTCAAATCTTTACAGTGGTTCATGAGATATTTTGCTTACAGACAAAATAGGCTTTGTGCTAATAGTTAATGTCAAAGTTTTAAGCAGAACTATTGTCCAATGTGTAGCGTTATGAGCAGTGACGTGCGGTGAGGTTCATGGTTGGTGAGGCACTGAGAGTCAGATTTACAAATATATAAATCCAAAAGGGTAGCTTATTCAATTGGCTACTGGTTATTTCATATCTCATCAGCGTTCTTCAC
>NC_051447.1:8777967-8779160 GCF_001649575.2 Kryptolebias marmoratus | reverse complement strand
AATGTTCGAAAATTACTCATACATAAAGATCAGTGGACAAATATTAATAATCATTTTATGTTATGATTTTTTTTTTCTTGTCATGATGACAGGGGAGGCTCTGCCTCACCTGCCTCCCCTGACCGCACATCCCTGGTTATGAGTATGTGTTGGGGATGATGCTCAGTTACTACCATGAGATGTTTCGCCAACAAATGCACACCCACAGGTAAAAGCAAAATGAAAATCATCCCCTTTGCCTGCAGGCAATAAAACATCACAATGAGTTTTACCCGTGTCACTGTGTGTATTTCAGAAAGTCTCAGTTGTTGGAGGGGCCACATTGTTAAATAATTTAAACTTTTATAAAAATAAAAAAAATCATTGCCATCTGATATGTTTTGATTACCTTCTGACTCATGATAGCATATTTCAGACTGTAAGGGATTCTTCTAAATCAATCAATCAATCAAATTTTATTTGTATAGCACATTTCAGCAGCAAGGCATTTCAAGGTGCTTTACATAATTTAAAAAAAAAACACAAAAAAACACAAAATAAAAACAGCATGTGACAAAAACCCTGAAAGAGAGCAGACTTTCACAGACTTGGTCCCCAGTAGATGTCAGTAAAAACATTCTGCTTATTTTTCCCTCTTGTAATATGTTTTTAAAGGGTTTTTTATTTTATTTTTTAAATCCCATGGAGCCTTTAATACCAGTGGCCGACTTTCAAGCATGTCTGATTTAAATGAGACAGGATATCAGCGGTCAAACAGGTGGTACGGAGAGTACTGAATGTCATTTAAAAAAAAAAACAAAATCAGGCTTTTAGATGTTTGAGCTTAGTGTACACAACGTGACAAAGAGCAGATCTTGGTGGGATTTTTGACCAGGACGTGTCTTAACCCCCACATTAAAAATGATACCAGGACCGCTTTCTTCCTCCTGAACAGTATCACTAAAATTAGAAACATCTTGCTTCAAAATGATGCGGAAAAAACTGCTCCATCCACTTACAACTCCTACACAGCAAATCCAGGAGGCCCAGATTAACACTGTCAGATTTGATTTCAACATTTTTAAAGTGTCTATATGGGTCCACACCAGAAAGTGTTAATTTAACTCTTTTTGGAGAGTTGGTACCTTAACTCTTATAAAGTGTCAAATATCAAATCTGCTGGAGTTAATAATTTAACACTTACTAACACTAAT
>NC_051447.1:8774647-8776492 GCF_001649575.2 Kryptolebias marmoratus | reverse complement strand
GGGAATCTGTGATTCTGGGGCGGAGTCAGTGAATTAACTCCTTCAGTGTTCGAGCTGCTGGTGGAGTTCAGAGTTAAGAAGTAAAGAGTTATTGATTCCATTTTAACACCTCTAGATTTGATACGTAAACACTTTGTTTTAACACTGGATTTAACTACTAATAATATACATCCCAGAGTTACATAAACAGAATGTGACTCTATAAGTGTAAAATTAACTCTGCTTTTGCACAAAGTCTGCTAACACCAAAACATTTAACACTTTTGAATTTGCTGTGTAGGCTAGACTTTTGTAATTCTTTATTATCTGGACGTTAGCTTCTCTCCATTGGTTCTTTGTAAAATTCAGAAGCTCTCAACAACCAAGCTCCATCTTATATTAAAGATCTTATTGTTCCATATTTTCCTAACAGAGGACTTCGTTCTCTGGCTGCAGGTTTACTTGTGGTTCCTAGAGTTTCTGAAAGTAGAACGGGAGGTAGAGCTCTCAGTTATCGGGCTCCTCTCTTGTGGAACCTACTCCCAGTTTCTGTCCATGACACTGACACCATGTCTGCTTCAGGCTTAAGTCTTTCCTTTTTGTAAATCCTATAGCTATGATTGGGTTTCCTGAGTCATCTCTCAGTTCTGCTGCTATAAGCTTAGATTTCTGGAGGACATCCTGACCACATTTCCTCACTTTGCTTCAGTCTTTACTCAACTCTCCATGTCTCCATGTCGTCCCATAGAAACCACACCTGGACCAGTCATTCTGTGTCTCCTTCCTGTCCTCTCTGACCCCAGCCAGCTGAGGCAGATGGTTGCCCACCCCGAGCCTGTTCTGCTGAAGGTTTCTTTCTGTTAAAAGGGAGTTGTTTCCTCCCCACTACTGCCTCTCTGCTGCTCAGGATAGGGGATTGCAATGAAGATTTGATGCTATCTGCTGGCTTCCTCAGATAGACAACTTTTACTAACTGGTATTTCATAAAGTACTGTATTTGAGTGTATTGTATTATAACATTGGATGACTTTTGTTGTGAATTGGCACTGTATAAATACATTGAATTGAAGCTGTGTGGTCACAGGACTAGGTTTATGTGCAGGAAAAATCAACATTTTAGAATCATCGATTGCTGCTTAAAAATAAAGAGTGAATTTACAATCATGGGCATGTTTTTAGTCACCATTGTGTGATATTGTTTTGAGACAGTTCAGTGCACATTGTGGCCACCTGTTCTCACTGTTTCTCCTTGGTGCTAAAACCACAGTCTTTGGAATGGTGCAGTTGGCTGTTTGTTTGTTTTGTTTTTTTTTTTCCTCTTTTGGAGCTGGAAAACTGCACAGATCAGCAGGCGAAATCCGAGCTTTACTAAAATGACTTGAAATGAACACAATTTACACTAAGTCTTAAGTCAAACAGGCACTAATGAGCTAAAAGAGCTGAAGATTCTTCTGAAAATCTGTAGAATGCGTCTGATTTGGCTGCCACGGGCTTTAATTGGCGCGCTGATGAACATCGCACTTCTAATCTTGTACATTTTCCCCTTCCCCTTCACGTGTTGCTGCCAAAGTCAGACTGCTTTTCTTCGAGTCGAAAAGGCGAGCGACGACTCAAAGAAATGCCAGCTCTCTCCTTCTATCTCAGCCCTTTCCTCTCGCTCTCTCACTCACCCACCTCCCCCCTCCTCCTACTTTCTCCGGCGCCCGCCGATGCGCTCCTCGTCTCCAAAGCCCCGTCTCCACAAGCATGTCCTCAGACATGCAGCCACGGTGCGATGAAGCGGACCAAAAGACGCCGACAGCACAGCGCGCGTGCAGGTAAGCTCATACCCGAATGCCCCCCCCCCCCCACCGCCCACGCGCCCCC
>NC_051447.1:8714406-8774421 GCF_001649575.2 Kryptolebias marmoratus | reverse complement strand
CCCCCCCCCCCCCATCCAGCCTCCTCTCTGTATACACCGATACATCAAATCAGTCGATATGTCTTAAGGAAGGTTTTTAATCTAAAGCTGTTAAAGCAGGAGACCGAACGCCTGGAGTGGGTTTTTGTTAAGCTCTCTTGCTCAAGGACATTCCGACAGAAGGACCTGGCTGCGGTCAGAGGTTGAACTTGCTGCTGGACTGTCTTTCTTTCTTTCTTTCTTTCTTTCTTTCTTTCTTTCTTTCTTTCTTTCTTTGATCACCACCTTGTTTTCTCATTCAACCATAATGGTGGTCCGGTGCGTAAAAAGACGAGAAAAAGAAGGAAGTGTGAAACGCGATCAGTGTTACTCAGGGCAAGTTTTCTGCAAGATTTGAGGAATCTGAAAGTTATTTTTGCTCAGATTAAGAAGGAAGTGGTGCGCAACTTTATTATCAGGGGCTCAGCTTTATTTATTTATTTTTTCTTCTTTTTAAAAAGATGGGGGCATGCTGAAATAGCTGATCGCAATGGATACAATTTGGGAAAACCAGGTCTGAAATTGATTAGTGCCGGGCCGGTTTGAAGAGCTGCCCGTTCCATATGATGCATCTTGTAGGAAGCGATGTGTGTGGGACTTAGTGAAGGATTTTTCTTTCTCTCTCATTATTTTCCATATCCAGGGATGTTTGACTCACAGTATTATGCAATAATGGAAAACGATCACTCTGCGCCAACATTGCGCATCGAATGCCCAACGTTCTGAGCACATTAGCGTGCATATATGGACCATTTCCTTTGAATTTTCACCCCCCTCTTCATTCGAGCTCGTGTTAGTTCATGTAGTTTGGTTATCTTTAGGAAAATGTCAAACAATTTACTGGAAACAGTATGCGCTCGTTGGATTTGGACAAACGCGTCCGGCGAATATTTTCCAGCAAAACAATGTTTTTATTTCTTCATGTTTCATACTGAACATAACTACAAACTGAGTTCTTTTCTGATAATACCCTAATTTGTTTAAGTACATCTTGTATTAGGGCGCTCCAATGCTGATCCAGTTTCCTCACCGCTCATCCCTTCCATTAACAATATTTTAGCGCGTACGTACAGACGGAGACATCCTTTCAGTTTTTGAGTGTTCATCAGTCAAGCGATCAACACAACGCAAAGCTGTGGCTCTGCACCAAAAATAAACAAATAAATAAATAAATCCCCCCACAATCAGTTGAAACAATGACAACCAGAAAACCGCCGCAGCCGCGCCAGGCGTGCGTAAAAGCGCAACAGCCTCAAAAGGGAGAAGATGGGTCTGGGGATGCGAGCGGATCTCCCCTCATCGCGCAATGAAAAGCTCACAGAGAGCATGCTCCTAATAAACTCAGCTGAGGACACAGATATCTGTATTTAAAGGTAAAGCTGATTTATATTTTCCTGTATTGACTTCAAAGCTAAAAAAAGAAAAAAAAATCGAAACTAAACGACAGATTTTTATCCCTTCCGCGGTTTGGATGAATATGAGTTCAGAGAGAAGGGTCTGACTGGTTGGAGGCAGTGCCTGATTATTTATTTTCACTCCTATACCGACCAAGAAAGTTAGATTATGTTGTTGCTGAATTTTCACTTCCAAGGGAGACTCCACTCTGCTTTAAAATTTGAAAGAATTTTGCGGTTCTGAGCGTTTTTTTCCCCTTCAGGATTTGACAAGAAACAATCTGATTGGTCTCATTTTGTGGATCTGAGGACTTAGATGTCATTTTAGGCTCATTTATAAGATGATGAGTTATAACCTGTTCCCAGGTAATTAGGGTTGTTTGTAGAATTAGCAGATAAGAAAAGGACGACTTTTGCTTTCTTTAAATTTAAAATTTGATTTGATTTCTTAAATAAAAGAGGCACTCCTGTTTCGAAAGCAGCACAAATCTGACTCCTTTCTTCCCGTCTTTGTGAATAAAAAGTTGTTTGCAGGTCCAGGTTTCTGTGACAAACCTGCAGTTAGTTCAAAATAAAAACAGATATCACAGAATATCTACATGTGGGGTTGAAAAAGAAATCCATCTCTCCCCCCTAAGAGTTTGTTGATTAACAGGATCACAGCAGGAGCCAACTGCATGGCTTCAATCAAATGCATTCCGGAGGAGCAATTTACCCCCCTTACAAACACAGATTTTTGACAGTTTGAGTTACAGCTTTTTGTGAAAAGAAACGCCAAACTAAAGCAAAATCAGAACTAGTTTTCCAATCAAACAAGAGCAGCACATTAAAATGCATATCACAAAAATAGACGGAAAAGTTTGATTATTGGGGATTCTTGATCCCTTGTTGCACCAACTTAAAACCAGGTTTCTTACGTTTTCTTTTAAAACCTTTTATGCTTTTACCTTATTTTAAGGGTCCCTTGGGTGCCAAACAGTAAGAGATTTGAATCCACAGAGAATATTAAATCCTTAAATGATGTAAAAACAACAATCTACATACTTATGACTGCACAGTCGTCTATCTTATAGCAGGTTTCTTATTTCTTTAAGTTTGAAGTTGTGTCTTGTCCAGGTCCACTTATCTTGTTCGTGACATTCGTGCTTCATGACGTAGACTTGGCTGATTTTATTGTTGTTTCTTTAAGAAGTTCCCTGAGGTTTTTTTTTTTTTTTTTCTTTTTTTTTTTGGAGGACAGCTCTGTGACTTGCCCCCTCATCCACATTCCTATTACCTTGCTCTGCTTCACTGCAGACAGTCTCTGATTGCCCGTGACATGGTTTGCTGTGCAGATGAATGTGACGTGGTTTGTTATGGCCCAGATTATTGTTTAAAATCCAATCATAGAGTTGTGCCTAGTATGTGATGCGTGTTGCCCCCTATGGACCAAAAAACGTGTTAACAGGTACATTTGCTGACTTTTCTTCATATCAAAATCCCTCGGTTTGCTATTTGCTAAAGGTATAAAAAAGTACAAATTACTTGCTTTCTTGGCTGGATTTAGACGGAAAACAGAAAGAGACTGAACTAGGTGAGTCCTGCCAAAGCTGCTTCCCAGCTGAACGCACGTTGAACACATATTTCTATATTTGTGCTTTTGGCAGCACTTCAAGATGGGGGTTTGCTTTTGTTAAATTAAAAAGAAAGAAAAAAAAAAGTTAGATTAATACATTTGGATGCCTCATTCCGTGTACGTGTGCACGCGTTGATTGTGGAGAGGCTGCACATTAGCGAATCTTTGTATCTGGCACACACAGAAAGGAATGTCTAATTATCACGCTTTCAGCCGCAGCGAGCTCCTCTATTTGAGCTCCTGCTCTAATCGCTGTCTTTTCTTGTCATTACACCCTTATTTATTTTTATTTTATTTTACGTAATTAAAATGATCTTTTTTTTTTTTTTTGGGCTACGCCGGGGTTGTCTGTTCAGCGCCGACCCGGATGTTGAATGGAGGCTTAATTTAGCAGAAGGGAAAACAATGGCCCGACTAATGTATGGAAATGTTCTGCGAGAGATGAAAGCAGATTCTGTGAAGGAGTTTTACATAAAATTACCGTGTTTATGTTGAGGGGACAAGCTTGTGCCACTGATGACTGGCAGGATGAGGACGTCGCTGACGCACGCGGGTATCTAAATGTGGATTCAGGCCTAAATGGGCAACGTGTGGTCCTCGGATGGTGGAGCTCCTCCCACCGTGGTACAGTATTCAGAGTCGGAAGGACAAAAGGCCATCATCCCTTTTTTTCTGCCCTCCTTATCAGATGCCGAGTGATTGCAGAGCTTTACGATATGAGGTGCTACTGAACCGCTGCGTGAAGTGGCATTGATTGGAAAGGATGGGAGGAGGGGGGATTCCTCCTTAAGGACATTATCTAGCAGACAAAGAGAGTTGGATGAAACAAACCAGAGTAATTGCATTTGTAACAAAAGACTTGGAATTAGTGGAGCAAGAACTACTCGGAGCACTCGGTCAGCGTATTTCATCAACGTATGTGAATGGTTTCAGTGACGCCGACATCTATCTATTTTGTGGAAACAGTTCCTCGGCTCCGTGAAGTTTGCAGTCTGTGTGGATTCATCATCGCTCGAAGGAGATACGGTTTTTGTTTGCCCGCGTCTGTGTGTGTGCATTAGCGTTAGCAAAACGTCTCGTGAACCAGTGGGCAGATTTTAACGAGACTCTCGGAAACGAATCACCGGACAGACATCTACAGATGATTAGCCTTTGGAGTCAAGATGGCTGCCACAGCAAACAGATCTTAGCCAAGGCCTAAATGGGTATAGCTCAGCAAATTTGACAACTATTGGGCTAAAATTTGGTGTGTCTCTGGATGAATGCTAACACTTCCTACATGATCTGTTTTCAAAACTTCTCTGTTAACTATTGAGGTCAGTTTTGTCTGTCTGTTAGCAAAATATCTCATGAACCACTGAATGAATTTTGATGAAACTTCCAGAAAGTAGTCATAGGATGAACATCTACAACTGATTAACTTTCAGAGTTACCTGAAATTAAGATGGCCATTACAGCCAATCCAACTTAGCCAACACAAAAATGGCTAAAATGCAATCAAATTAACAGATCTTGTGTTAAAACTTGGTGTGGCCGTAGCTAAGAGTTATCCGCTATACATTCTTTGAGCATTCATGAAAGATCCCACATTATCATATGAGATCATGCATCATATTTTTACAAGGTTTGGCGAAAACAGTTATAACGCCATCCCTTTTCCACGGAAGATGATTTTAGTTTAAAATTATTGCACGAAAGGTGGCGGGCGGTATGCATTCTTTCAAGGAATGCAAGGGTTTTAATCTTAAATATTTTACTTTGCACTTGAAGAATCTGAAAAACCCAAATCAAGGAAAGAGGCCTAAATGTGTGCAGCAGCCGCTAATGCCAGTCTGTTGGAGCAAAACACAAGCAAGGCACTACTTTATTCTCATTCCTGAGGCAATCACTGCAGTCTGATGACACTGACACTCATGGTTCAGGCGCAATTCTCGAGTCAGGGCTCATGAATCAATACTCTGACATTAATTCAGGCCTGCGCGAGCAGATTTGTCTTCCACTCGGGACCAGCAGAAGCAAGCTGTAAACATAATGACCAAGTTTAACCTTTTAAGTTCGAAAACTTGTTAGCAAAGAAGGATCCCAGTGCAGTCGGCCCATGTGAAAGTAAAGCTTCTGGCTACTTGTTGAATTGTGGTTTAATGGGAATACTTTTTTTTTTAAAGTGTGCCGCGTTTGTTCTGCTCATTTCCCCACAAAGAAAGCTCGAAATCTTGAATCAAAAGACTCCTACAGCTGTTCTATCCAGCACAACCGGTGCACATTTGCACCAGTTCTGAATAACTGTGACCAAGAATGTGTCATCCCTGGATGTTGCACATCTTTTATGACAAATCCCTTCTTTCCAACCTGTAGGTTGTGACGCATCCTTTGATGTTTTCACAATCTGCACTTGAAAGCCTGATAGTTTTTTTTTTTTTTTTGGGTTCCAGCTGGAAACTGACATGTGGTGTTCTGGGCCACATCAAAGATGGATGTAGGCACTGTGACATCATCCACTGGTGTTGAAAATGCCACTTTTAAAGCTTTAAATTTTGCAGTGATCATCAACATCTGTCACCATTCTAGGCCTTTTTAGTAGCAAGCAAATGGGTGTTCGTCTGGGAAAAAGTCACTCCAAAGCAAGCCTGCAAAATATTATTAAAATGCTTTGACTTTAATATGTTTCATACAAGACAACAATAAAAATAAGTTACCTACAGTACGGTTTTAAAGGGCCAGTTTCACTAAATAGACCAAGATTGTTTTTAGTACAGTATTTATTGCAGCTATAAAAAATGGTGATTGAATAAAGAAGCTGCATTTGATTTTTTCCTAAATTACTTTTGGTGTCAACCCAATTCAAGAGATAATCCATTATCAATACAAACAAAACTGTGTTCACTAGAGCAGCATTATGGATTGAATAATAAAAGCAGACTTTGAAAAACATTTTTCCAATACATGTCATTTAAAATGTTTTTTCTAAAGCTTAGCAGTTGCTAAAAAAAAAAACCTAATGAAAGCAAAGCTTGTCTTTTCCAGGTAAATGTTTATATATGTGAGGATTAGGATCGGATTTAGAATTTTTAAACACTTTAATTGCCCATTAATCTCTGTTTAAAACATCTCCCACAAACTGTTTAGGTTTCTGGAGTAGGTCTGAAATAGTTATTTTCAAGACTGGAAGCTCGTAAAGTTTTTTTGGTATATGTTCGGACTACAGATAGTTTGTTAAAAGATTATTTACTGTAAACCAAGTAGTAAATTGCAACTAATCTGATTCCTGTGACACCACACCTGGAAATGGAGTGCCACAGTGACTTTTATTGTGATACAAACACACACACATGATACTTTTCTGTAATTTGTATGTTTCATTATGTGCAATACAGCATTAACTCATACTGCAGACCTGGCAATGGCTCACAGCACCATTTGTGTCACTAAACCTTGAAAATTACTCTTCGGGGGGACTGTGAGGCCTTGCTTTTAATCAAAACCTGTCTTTGTAGTGGCACTGCCTTGCAGTCAATAAAGATTTGTTTGTAGTTTAGAGGCATCTAATGGAAAAGAACTTTAAAGACCTTCAAAACACTGTAATCTGTGTACCCATCCTTATTATTCATGTCACAGAACAGCATTTTCTTCTTAATCAAACTGGATGCACATCGTCCTTGGCAGAGCAACTTCACAATATTGGAGTTCTCTCTTCCCAGCATTGTTTGTCTGCACAGAACAGTAGCTGCATCACAACAGCTCCACCAGCCGTTGTTGCACTGTCCTAAGGGTCTCTTGAGATTCTCTTGAATGTGTTGCGCACTCCAAAAGCCTCAGGTGCTCCTCAGACCTGACGTTCATTCCAGCATTAATGCCGGGCTGCCGTTCCCTGCTCTTAATTACTCAGAAACCGAGAGCCAAAAATTTCCAGACTGCCACTTCAGGCTTTTGGCTCAGCCGTGTTTTTTTTTGTTTTTTTTTCGTTCCACGAAATTCCACGGATTTGACTGAAACAGTCTGCCGTCACGTGGGCTTGACAGAGACAGGTTGTTGTAAATGCCAGCAAAACAAAAACGGCTCTTTGGTGGGACATTGAAAGAAATTAAAGGCCTGAAATCCCCTGTTGCCTTACGTACCTGACTTTTAAACTATGACAAAAAAGGAGGTAATTACAGTCATTTTGGTAAAACCTCGTGAACAATGCTACGCACAATCTCATGCAAGATGTCTCGAGATGTGTTCGCTTTTAAAACATATGTTGAGGATAACTCTCAGCTAATAATAATAATAATAATAATGTTGATCATCTGTGGCAGCCATCTTGATTTAGGTTGTCTCTAAAAGTTAATCAGTTGTAGACGAACATCCAGCTATTACTTTCTGAGAGTTTAATTAAAATCTGTTTGGTGGTTCATGAGATATTTTGCCAACAGACAAGCAGGGTTGACGTTAAAAGTTAATCCGGAAGTTTTAGGCAAAGATGTTGTGTAATGTGTAGTGGTCACAGTATGCTTTGTAATTGACTCTGAGCTGCTATCACACCAGATCTTAGTTTAATATCTGTAAAAGTACCTGAGTTAGAGCCAGTTTTATGTTTTTAAAGGTCAGTTGGTTGTGGCAGCCAAGTTGAATTGGACTGACTTCAAAAGTTAAATCAGTTTTAGATGTATACACACACACACACACACACACACACACAGACAGGCAAAAAGATAACCATGTCACTTTGGCAGCAGGTTATATTAAGGCTAAAGCTTCTCTATCAAAAGAAAGAATTCATATTCACACTCAATTGAGGTACAATGGAAGCATTTTCATAAGAGTCTTATTATATGGAGAAAAAAACTTGAGGAAAAAAAAGACATACAGCAAGATGGAGATTTCTTTTCCTTTTTAATAGTTTACTTTGAAATCTTCACAGCAGGAGCAATAGCTCCAAATGGTGTCGCAAGCTCTTGTCCCGTAACTGGCACAAACATGACAGAGCGCCTTAATATCTCGCTGAACTGCTGCAGATGCTGCTTGTGTGGGCGTATTTGAAGTAGCCCTGTGTGACTTTTGCTTCTGGTTGGCCAGGAGCACTAACAAGCAATTAGCCAACAGGAAGAGAGCCTGGTATTTCAGGGGACGAAAGGCAAGGGTACACAGTCATAGAACTGGTCTTTGTTTTATTTTGATGGAAGAACTTGATTGTTCTGGGAAGAAAAGAACTCACTATAGATACAAAAAGTAACTGAAAGTTATTTAGAGAAACGGGCAGATGGCAACAGGAAAAAAAAAAAAGAATAAAAATAAGTTAAAAAATAAGTAGAGATACGCATATTTTTCTCTATACTTCGCTAAGAGTTTTGTTAATTTGCCACATATTACACTACAGTTTTTGTGATGCATTAGAAGTAACCAGGCATTAATCAATTCACTTTTAAGTGCAAGTGAATGGAGTGCCAAGTTGATTTCTTTTGAATAGGCAATAACAGTCAAACTGTCTTCCTGGAGGTATTGCTGTCCTAATTGCGGGTCTGGCAGAAGCTGATAAAGAGGAATGGTCGCCAAATTAAGGCGTTGTGCGCTTGATGTCAATAATAAATCTCAGTTCTCGTCACAGGGATTTTCTTGTTCTGCCTAGATACTGTTTATTTTGTTCAGCAGCTATTGGTTGCATAGCCATAAAATATTGTTGGCGCTTATGCTAACAGGGGAAATCGTATATTAAATTATAGTCAGTCAATTAGCAAATGTAGGCATGCAACGCCAGGACTGAACATAGTAACGTTGTACCTGCCAAATATGATCATGTCTTTAAACTCAAAAACCATAGAATCAGGTTTATAGTCAAGCACATAACTGCATCATAAATACTGTGTAAAACAGTTGAACTCGTTGGATTAGAGCTAATTGTTTATGATTATTGATGGTTCAGCCAAACTGTTTAACAATTCAACTTCCTTGAAGAAATGCATATCGCCTGCTGCCTTGAATGCGAAAGTTGGAAACAAAGATCTTGTATAGGTAGCACTTTACTGGGGTCAAATTATGAAAATCACAGCCTTTTTTTGTGCGCACGATTTGCGAAACTGTAACATCCTACCAGGCTTGGTCCGCTTTGGACTCACCTTAGCAGATGTCCCCCACAAATTAGGATTTAATCTACCAGAGTACACTTTTAAAATGATAATGAATTAAATAGCTGTAGCCTCCGATGTTTTCTGTTATATTGAAAGCCTCCATAAAGGTGGGAAAATACACTTTAGAAGTCTAGAAGTTCAAAAAGGAAAGGTTCCATGCCTAGTTTGAGATTTTATTTTGGCAGAAAATATGTTGTAGATATTTTATAAACATGTTCAAGTGACAAGACCCTGAGTCTCTGCCCTCATGAGAAAACTGAAAACACCTGCAGAAGTTCGAGACATCTTTGAGACTCCCTCATGAATGTTGTTCACCAACTAATCACCAACAGTCACTCAGTATCTGTGAAGCTGACTGAGTTACAGCCATTTTTGTCCTTGTTAAAGTTACTTCAAAAGACATAAACACAGCTTTCATGGCAGCTAAAGCTGTGTGACTCATAAACCCAAATATTAGGAGTTTTGTATGAAAGTATATTTGTCTTAAAAAATTGGTGCTAACTTGTTAGCTTCTCTGTCTCATGATTCCCTTCTACAGACTTGTCTGATTGCATCTATTTCATTCAATTCCCTCCAGCTTACCGTTTATCCTCTGAATTTACTCCAAATCCACCATTTTAGACTTCAGTAGACAATATAGAGATAGTGCATGACCTAGTTTCTCCATCTATTGATCTTGCCCTTCAAATCTCCTGGACAGACTGACCATTGCAATCCGAAATGGTGAAAGTTACAGTCCATCTGTGAGATGAAAGGCTCATTGGAGAGGTGGCTCTAACATAAAAAGGACCTCTTCACAGTTGATCTAGCCACTTGGCAGGCTGGGAAGGTGAGCTGGTTAGAAGTTACTCAACCTTTAAAATGAAATAGTTCAGTTTTTAATGACAACAACAACGACTAAGCTTTCCTATCTAACAGTCATGTAGGACACACTGGCATCTTGGCATGACCAATTTTGAGAGCATGGTGTGCAAAGAATAGCCACAATTTAACCAATATCCTGACAAAAGTTTTGAATTTACTTTAAACCAGGGAGCTAAACACAGCACAGAAAGTAAGGAAATTTGGGTTTGGTCAAATATTCCCATAAATACAATCCCATATCTCTACAGTCTGGGACCTAACTCTAATTCTGTCCTCCAAGATGACAATGCTTGCCCCTACAGAGTGGGCTCTATCACAAACTACCTCCAGAATTTGGGAGTGGAGAGAATGGAATGACCTGCATGCAGTCTTGAAGCATTGTTACAAGAAATAAATAGTCAGCCAAACACAAATTTCCTTACTTTTTGTGCAAAGTTTACATGGACAACCAGCTATGTGATTAAAGGTTCAGCTAAGTCTGGAGGTAGAACTATATTTTACATTTAAATTAAAACCTTTTTGTTTTTTTTATCTCAAAAGATACATTTCTCAAGCTAATCTAAACCGTGGTATAACTATGCTGAAGATCAGATTTATTTAGTGGTTACATCTGCTTTGCTTTAGCAAAAAGCCTGAAGATATAATTGTGTCAGTACAAAGAAAATACACTTTGTAATATCCTTTTGGAAACACATGGAAGGTTTTCTGAAGTTCAGCCTGAGGTATGTGCTTTATTATCAGAGCTTTATCGCACTTTGAGATGCAATTATCCACTGTTACACGTTTCATAATTCAACAATACCTCATCTGTAAGTATATGAAAAGATTGTTCATTTTATTGTCTTTCCTATTCATTATAGAAATTAACACATTGTAACCAGTTCAAGAAGGTAAATTCAACACTACTAGTGAAACACTGGAGCCTTGGATTAGCCATTCATCCTTTTTCACAGACAACAGCAGCATATTTTCCACTCCGTTCCTTCTCAGGGCTTGGAAGAAGGAAAGAGAGAAATAAATACAACAGAAAAATTTGTCAAGACAGCGTAGAAATCATCAGAAACACTGAAACAGTTACACTCTTGACATTCCCAGAGAGACAAAAAGACCATGTGTGAAATCGAAGCTGAACAAGAGCTGCCTATGAGACAAATGACTTGACATGAAGCTCTGCGCTGTGTACACACTCAACAGATTAACACAGGCTCTGACCCTGGATAATGGGGATAAAATCAAAGGGTAAACATTCGACTCTCCACGAGACACTGGAGTACAAATTTAGACATCTGGTGGAAGAGTGCTAGCTGCTATATGCATCTCTTCTTTCGGTTAATACTAATAAGTTAGCTAATAATCATTGTCTGTCAGTGTTTTCGCATTGTGTCACCTCTTCCTTTGCGAGCTAAGGATTTGTTTAAACCTTAAGTTTATCCTTTATCCACTCTTGCTTTTTAACGCCCCTAAACATTATAAACAGTGGATACCTTTTAAACAGTCAGCCAGTTCAATTTTTACTGACTCTGTCAAGACTGTCTTTTTAAACGTAAACTTGAGAAGAAGCCCAGATAAAGGTAGTAAATACCACAGACCTGCTTGAAGACATTTGGTGGATGTCTGCCTTTTTTCCTTTGAGAAAAAGATGACAGTCCTGTTTTTATGATGCCTTGGGGACAGTGGAGGAAGTCGCCAGAGTATGCATACATACAATATTATTTGGGAGATGCAGAGGAAATAGGTTCATGACAGGCTTCTGCTGGATAAACATGGTTTGGTTGGTAAAGAGAAAACGTGGCCTGAGATCACATGTGTGCTCTTTGAGCGCAGGGTGACTGAGTCATCTGAGACCTGCATGTCTCACCTTCCCTTAGGGTTCACTATAAGAAGTCCGTGGACGTTGTGTTTTATCCCAAGCTTTGTACATAGAAGTTGTTTAGTTTGACATTCTCAAACACAATCCCTGAAGGTCTGTGTAACTCTTTCCAGGTGAATGATTTGACATTTGGAGGAAATGCCAGCTAGAAGGAAAGTGGGCAAATTTCTTAGGTTGTTTGAGCTCGTTGCTTGCCTATGTGCTGGGAAACTAGTAGGGCTTCTTGTTTGCATTCGGCTGTGGTCACAAGCTCAGGTTTGGTACATTTTACACACCCTCTACCTTTTTTTTTTTAACCTATCTGGCTTTCCATTGAGCTGGCTCACCGTGTCAGAGCGAGAAATGCTGTTATTTGACTTGACAGGAACAGGAGTGCTGACAGAGTCCAGAGAGTACGCTGTATGAGTGGAACACAAACAGACTGTGGGATAGAATCACCGTGTGAGGCGCCCGCCGCCCCCATGTTCACACTCTCTGATGGCCTTTTTTGACAGCACTCTCACAAACAAAAGGAAAGCAGAGACACATCTGATCCTATGAAACTACTTGAAGATTGAGAAATAAACACAATGTCCAGGTCAGTTTAGTGGCTCTGCTATTACAATTATGTAAAATATTAATTTTGGATTATCATGTAGTGTAAAAGTATTTGTCTTGCTTGTATCTTCTGTGAAAACATTGTTTTTGCTAACCTCCAGTACTTCGCACACTTATGATTCAGTGATAAAATGAACAAAAGTGAGAGAAGTTTGGCATCCTGCAGGCTCCACATTTTCAAATGGTCCACACCTATTTAGCTCTTTTTAAATCTTGTTTAGGTTCCACAAACTTTCCACTTATACATAGCTCTCCCTGTTATACATTGCATAATATATATATATACACACAGAAATTTTAACTCTTTTAAAAGTCACTTTAATAAATACAAGGGTCAATGTGGGTTTTTAAAAAAACAGCTGTGCTTTAAATATTGGGAATTCTTTAGAATCCTCTTCATCTCCACACAAATATGATCAAAGGAATATGTGTTTTTTGATTCTACATCTCTTAGACCAATGGTGTTCAATTCTGGTCCTGGAGGGCCACTAACCTGCATGTTGTAATTGTTTCTCTGCTTTGACACACTTGATTTCAATGAGTGAGTGAATAACAGACTTCTGCAAAACTTGGAAGACCTGCTGAAGAGCAGGGAAATAATTAAAACATGCAGGACAGTGGCCCTCTAAGACCAGGACTGGGCATCACTGTCTTAGACTATCTGACAGTTCAAACAGACCAAAGGACTACATCAGGTCTAATTTTAATAGGCAGGAAAAGATAAAAAAAAAAAAAAAAAAAAAAAAAGAGTTCAGTCAGTACTGACTAAAATTTCCAAATGTTAAATATTCCATATTTTATTGCACATTTTAAAACTTGTTTTTAAAAGCATTTACTTGTGTGTTTCTCATTGACCCATTACTGCATTATATTATGTACTTGTAAACTGACAATTTGACTTGTACATCAATTAGAGAAGGGTTCATAGACTTTGCTGCTTTTGTTTTAAGTTAAGTCGGTTAAATCCTTTAAATCTATTTTTAGTCAAAATAATAAATAAAGCTAAAATTAATAAACACATCAAGGAGATGGTTATTGAAACAACCCAGACAAGCAGGCTGGGTCAAGACTCCAAAAATGGTTTAACTAACTAAATGAAGGTAGCAATCACTAAAAAGAACACACTTCAACTACAGGACATGACAAGACGAGCAGAATGTGGCAAAGAGATCAGGGGTTATAAGTACCAGTGAGAGTGATTACCTAGAAAGAGCAGCTGGGCTGATTATCAAATGCAGAGCAGGTGTGAAAGAAGAGCTGAAAAACAAGGATGACTGAGGGAAGTGATTGGTCAGCAACAAAGACAGACTGAACTACAAACACAACTGAAAACACACAGAAATACACAACAACAAAAAGAAACTCTACAGACCAGAAACTAAGTTACAGGATACTGCAGATAAGACATAACAATATATAAAAGTAATGAATTTTAAAGAAATGCCATTACAGAGATATGTGGAGACTCCAAAGAGCCTTAGATAATCTAAAACAGAGTTATAGTTTTCTGTAAAATGACCTTTTGCTCTTCACAGTGTAAAAAAGTCTCAACTTTATGTTGTAATTTGAAGAGTTGATTTTGTTGCCTGGCTCTAAATGTCCTCATGCAACTCATTTCCAATTAGTGCTTTATTGGATTCAGGTGAAATGGAAAGGTCAACGAGTTTGCTGAAAGCACATACAGTGATAACATTGATTTTTAGGATTGTATCCGTGTGCAGGTGGCTAATCAGAGTTATTATGGCGTAGTCACTAAAAGGTCAAATTATTTATAGTTAACCTGAAAAGTTTATTGTATGTTTACAAAGAGGACAAGAATGCCATTGGCTTTAGGATCCTTAGCATATTCTTCTTCACTTATTTTCTCTAAATCTTATTGAAATTTATGCTGTATGTGTTGTGTTGTGTTTTATCTGCACAGGGTCAGGGTTGCGTACGTATGCGTAATAAAAGATTCTGGGTGGTATTTTATTGTTTGTTTTTTTTTCAAACAATCACTGATTATGAATTATTCCAATCTTGGTATATAGTATTTTAATGACAGATAAGGGGTTTGTCGTATTTCAGCAAAAGCTCATGAATCCAACTGTGATGAATAGGGTCTGTAACATCCTTTGGGCTTTCTTGACTTTCCTTTTAAGTTTCATGTGGGATGTTAATTACAGCTTAAACTTGTACTAATTTGGAACAACAGGAAGCAAAGCATGGGGTTCACAATTATAGGCAAGTATTTGTGAACAATTTTTTTTAACCTTGATGAATAGCTGCTTTCAGATAAGCAGTCAAAGGGTTTGCTGTCAAGGTTATGGGATCTGTAGAGTTCACTGAAGGAGAAAATGCTTAAATTTAAATTTTCACTGGTTACATTTATACCACAGAGATGAACGCTGAAGTGTCATAACACCCATCTGGCCATTGATGTTGATCAACCTTATATTGTAATATATTTGTGGCATATCATCTGCACCGACTACTGTATGTACTTCTTCATCCATCCATCTATTTTCTGCTGCTTATTTGTGGTCAGATTGTGGAGGCATCAGCTCCATGAGGGAAACCCAGACTTCCCTCCCCCCAGCGACACTCTTCAGTTCCTCCAAGGGCATATCAAGGCCTGAAAGGATACATCCCCTTTAGCAAGTTCTGGTTCTGGCCTGGATCTCCTCCCAGTTAGAGTTGCCTAGAAAGCCTACAGAGGGAGCCAACCTAATCAAATTTCCAAACCACCTTAACTGACTCCTGTTGATGCAGAGGAGTAACGCCTCTTTTCTGAGCTTCCCCTGGATGACGGACCTTCTCTATCCTAGCTCTAAGGCTGAGCCCAGCCGCCCTATGTAGGAAACTCAGTTTAGCTGCTTGTATCCAGAATCTTATTTTTTGGGTCATGAGTCCGACCTCATGACTATAGGTGATGGTTCAAATGTAGACACAGACTTAGCTCCTTCTTCTCATATAAAAGAGCAACTCCCTCAAAATTGCAGACGTGAACAAGAATCCCAAGTACTTGAACGTCTCCCCTCGAGGCAGAGGCTCACTCTGTTGGTCTATTCCTCTGCATTTAGTTTAACATTTAAAAACTTATCATTAAGATTTGTTTTCCATATATGGCCGTTTTACCAATATTTCCCAGTTGTTTTAATGAAATACTGGCATTCATTTGTTTACTGACAACCTTGCATTATTGGAACTTGATACGTTTACTACAAAGATGATTTCCCTCAGCTCCCACTCAGACATAGGAGCTAAAACAACCATTAAAAGGTAGTTAAATGAAGTACAGTTTTTTGTAAATGCCAAATCTGAAGCAGCTCTTTGTCTTAGTGCTTTTCTCAAGAACAAATAAAAAAATATATATTGCTGACTGAGGCTAATTATTATCATCTACATGATGAATAAGTGACTTTATTGAACTGTAAGCTTGCTAGATGTCAGTGGGGCCAGGAATAGAGACTAGATAATAGGAGAAAATTTGACTTTTTTATGTAAGCGGAACAAGTGGAAAAGAAAGCAGATTTTTCCTGTTCAGTGTTTTCTAATGATTGCTTCCAAACCCAGACAAAACTGGAAGTATTTTTTTCTTCTTGAATAATAAATGGGATACAAAACACGACCTAATGCCTGATGATTAGATGGTGGGATGTTAGTCACATAATCTAACATAAACAAAATGCTACAGAGTCAGAGATGTTTCTGCAAAAATCAAGACATGCGGAGCACAGTTCCCGTCTCTGTGTAACTGGGTCTGTGACTGTTCCCTTGGTGTCTTGTACAACACTGGTACCAGAACTGCTGCCAGTAGAGGCTGCATGTATGACAGAACCACAATCAGCTATTAATCTCACACACTGTCTGCAGCATCCCATCTGAGATTTGATCAAATATTTCCTGTGCATTTCCTTCTCCTTTCCAAAATGAATGCCATACACAATCTGAGTTTTTCCTATTTGTTATGCATCAATGAAGTTCATCTCTTCACTGGCATAAATTGCACCCAGACAGTAAAGCTAGCTCTATTATGCCAAGGAAAAAAAAAAATTGTTTTTGTACAACTTCCGAACAGGTCTTCTAATCAAAATGCCTCTGGTTTTCTTTGAATTTCTGCATTTATGTCTTGGAAAATGTACAGAATGAAACTTGGTGTCAAGTATTCTGAAACAAAAGTCAAATTTTACTTCAGAAAGAAAGCAGCTGGTTGTATAACAAAGCTGAGACTTCCTGAATTATCAACCTCCTCGAGGTCATTTATTTTGTGTATTAGAAAACCACAGGACATACCAATGAAAGAGTATTGAATTACACAGATGTGAGGCCTAGTAACTAATTTATGTGTGTTGTTCACTGTGGAAACTGCTCACCAGACAATTGTTATAATTACTAAACTTCTAAGAGCAATCCTGTTGCAGTCATAAATGTTAATTGGTTTGTGTCATTAGCGATCTAGCTGTACCTGCTAGTTTAATTCTTCAACGAAAAGTGTAAGTGGAGCTATATTTTTTTGGTCCCGTTTGTTACGTAATCTAAGATTATGTGTCAGCCAGATTGGGCACTAGCATAGTTGGAGGGGTGCCCTCTGGATGGTTTCTACTAATTTTCAGCTTCTCAAATTAAGGAACTTAGTCTGTAGAGAGGGGCACCATCCCATAAGTTAAATTATAATAATGTCCCCTGCAGCCCAGCAGATTCATTTCCCCAACCATCTTGTCAGATATCAAATTCCTGAAATCAATCCAAAGGGAACTAAATCCCCATTCTCCCTCTTGCAGTTAATTGTAAATCATGGTGTCACTTTTCATGGTGCTGCAACACTCCCTTGAGTGAGGCTTGTCCAATTATCTGTTGGATGGTGATTTATCTGGTCACCTCGTTTTCCCCGAGTCCCCATGCCAGCATCCTACATTCAGTCTTGCTCCATTCCCTCCCCTTGCTTTATCATTTCGCTTATCCCATGTCCTCGCTCCTCTCATCTTTCCATCTCCCCTCTGCTCCCCATTTTCGGCCTCCATCTTCAGAGTGGTAATGGTCTGGTTCGCCATGGAGGGGCTCAGTAATGAAGCTGCTGTCCTAGAAAAGCCATGTTAATGTGGACCGTGGGATCAAATTCACTTCCAAGATGCGACAAATGGATACGTCAGCTTGAGCGCAATAACACATTTAGATCCAAGCCTTTGACTGAGAATTGGGAGCTAAAATGTTTTGCAGGGGATTTCTAAATGAGCTGTTAACATATGCTTGAAAATATGTAATCAGAAAGAGTATTTTTAGGGCATGCCCAAGTGCAGTTGAACAACGTGTTAATAAGAGGGAAAGTAGAGTTGTGGATCCCTGAAGTATTGGCCTATCTATCTGATTGTCAGCAGCATTGACAAGCTGTCTGCTTGCTCCTTTCTCTGCAACTCTGACCTCCCTTGACCTCTTTGGTCTGATTTGACAGGCGGAGATGTGCTCTGTTCATGAAAAGGTGTGTGCATCTGTCTGTCTGGCATGACGCTGTGCTGCATTTACATGTGAGAACCGTTGTGCCTGCTTTGACCCAGGCTGACGTACAAAGAAAGAAGAGAGGAGTTTCCCGTATCTGATGTTCCCACGTTCCTGCTGTCAGTCGAGAGTCTGAGGAGCAGCCGTGCATGTCTTCCCTCCATCACAGAGAGAGTCTCTTGTCTGCTTTGCCCACTCATGTTCCCGTAACTCATTGTGTAATCAATTTAAAAGCATTGAAACTGAATTAGTGCCGTTTCAAACCCTGACGTAGAGCTCCGCCGTAATGTTTGTATGCAAAACCAAATCTGAGCTGGATGTTTGCACGAGCCTTTCACAGAGGAGGACACACATGCTCAGGTTTGGTGCCGGTTGCTAGGTAACCGAAATGATATCCCAGAAGTAGCTGGTTTTTCCAGCTGCAGACTGGATGCAAGATATATCTGTCAAGCTGTCAGATGAAACTCTGAGCATTACTTTTACTGATGAGGGGGGAAGTAGACCAGCAGCTAAGTCGAAGGTAGGTTCATTCTCAGACTTTGAAGAGTTTAGATTCGTCCACCTCCACCATATATATACACAATGGCAGCTTCCGGTCTACTTCAGGCAGAGCAGGGAGTAATTTGACGCCCTATTGGCCTTTTGGGGAGAGCTGCTCTTTGACTTTTAAGAATGAGAACCAACATCAGACAGAACCTCTGAGTCATTGCTGTACGCACAACCACAAAATTTTAGAGTGTGTGTGTGATTCTTCTGATCAAACTCATCAAGGGGTCATCACAGAGTGCTGTTCCCAAGTCGTATCTTTTTTCTCTCCTGTTGCACATCAGACAAAATTTAGTTTGTTTACATGAAGGCACATACACGCATTCACACACACACACAGACGAAAACATCATTGCCTGCTGCAAGCTGCTGTGCACTGATACACAAATAGCTGACTGCACTGCATATTATGTGTAAAAGCTTGTGCAGAAATGTGGCACATAGCATAGATGACAACAGATGTAATTCCAGGGTCATAAAAAACTAAAAGAGCCACCCAAGAGTAATTTCCTGTGTAATTTCTGTCCACACACTGCCTGTCGGTCTCTCAGCAGCTCCCTCTCACAAGAGCTGGCAACCCACTTCTGTTTTTAAAGAGAAAATCTACACATATGATCAACTATAATCTAGATGCATAAAAATTATGACATTTACTCTTTAACATGCTGTTTTAAGACAATAAGGAAATCCTAAAACACACATCTTAATCTATCCTAATTTATACATATTGACATTTCGGCAGTGCTTCCACTTAGAAAACATAAATCCTTAAGTATGATATTTGTTTGTGTAAATTAACACCGAAAAGCATCCATTTTTCAAACCATAGCTTGTACTTTGCAGACATGATTAAACAGGTGTTTTGTTGAGGATGTGAATGCTTTGGATAACTGCATTTACTCCTGTTTTTGTATCTTGAAGTTACCACATCTAAAAAGCACTCAAGTGCTCTCTGTTTAAAAATTAAAGACGAAAATCAACTGCCTTTACTGCAAAATTTAGTATGAATGCTGGGTGCTGAATTACTTTGCTGAAATTGTCTGAAAAAGCTGAAACTGAGTTGTTAAAGCTAAAAGAAGCTGAATACTAGCTAAACCCTAAAAAGGTGCAGAGCACTAGTTAAAAGTTAAAAAAAATGTTTGCTAAAACAAGCAGAAAAGTAGCTAAAAAGAAAAAAGTGCTTGTAAAGACCTAAAAGTATCAAAAGGCTAGTTAAGTAGCAAAAGAATAGATAAAAGCTAAAAGTAGCAAAAGACTAGCTAAAAGAAGCAGAACAGTAGCTAAAAGGAGAAATATGCTAGCTAAATGCTAAAAGTAGCATAAGTAACAAAATGCAAAGTATAAAATGCTAAAAAAAACGCAAAAAGGAAAAATGTGCAGTTTAAAAGTAGCAAAAGGTGGTCTGAAATTATCGAAAGGCTAGACAGAAGACAAATTAGCAAAAGGCTAACTAAAAGCTAAAAGTATGAAAAGGCTAACCCAAAGTAGCAGGACTGCATCTTAAAGCTAAAAGTGTCACCAAATAAGAAAAACTGATCAATCATGGTGAAGGAGATTGGAAAGAGACCTCCTCCATCAATTTTCTTCACCTGCTTTTCCATTCAGGGTCACGGGGAGCTGGTGCCAATCTCCAGCAGTCATCGCACAAGGGGTACACCCTGGACAGGTCGCGAGTCAAAGTGAACTATACTTCCAAAAGAGCTTAATGTATTTGTATGGGGAAAATATATGTAAACAGTTTATTTTTGTTTGTATTTGAAAAGTACAAAAGTTACGAAAACCAAAAGTCATAGCACCCATCTCCTGAATGAGCTGAATGTTTTGATGTATGAACGGCTAAAATAGCACAAAGTATGCACAAGTAGTTAGACTGCAACAATATACAGAATACTAAAACAGCGAAACAATAATGTGATAAGTTATTTAATCAGAGTTACTACATTGAACAACAGCAGTTGTCCATCATGGGAGAACAGCATTTGTTTTGTTTTTCTTCTTAAAATGATTGTGGTCCTTCTGTTGGAGGGGTGGCAGTTGTAGGGCAATGGAGCATGAAACTTTGATATAAGGTGCTTCTCGTTCCACTGCATCCACAGCCAAGAAAGCTCCATCCGTCATGCAAAGATCATCCCCACCCTGTCTCTTTGAGGTACTGGCTCGGATCGTCTGTGGCAACGAGGCCTCAGAAAACACAATTTTCTCCACAAAAAGACACGAGCGCAGAAAGGTTCTGCTCCTGCCGAGCTACTTATTGAAAAATGCAGCAGACTCCCAATGCATGGGGGATGTGAAATGTTATGAGACCAGGTGTAACACGGCCAAGTCAATCAATTTTCAATTAGGCCAAGCTCTTCAATCATCCATAATTCTTTTTAGCAAGTGGCTTTTCAATTGGCTTTTCATACAGGATGGGTGCTTAACCCATGGAGCCTCAATGTAAAATGTCAGCGGGTGCAGGAGGAATTAATTAAAAGAGGCAGCGTGTCAAATGGATAACAGCGTGGAAAAAAAAGAAATACAGTTAATTTATTATAATGTAATCTTTATGTTCAAATCTTAATGGCAGTTCCACTGACGTCCAGCCCACTCATTTACAGTTCAAAAACTCCAGAGATTTATTGTGTCCTTACACTTGCCCATGTTAATAATTTATTAGTCACTTTCTCACACACAAGCCAGCCAACTCTCATTGGTGTAATACTCTGTTTTCCAGGCATTTTCTTTCCCCCTTTCTTTAATGTCTTCAGATTGGCTCTTTTCTTTTATTGGAGTGGATATTTCAAAGCAGTGCTCAGCTTTCTGCACATACACCACGGCATTTCACAAGTCTATGGTGATAAGAAAGCTCAGATTAACAAGTAAAAAGGTGTCAGCTTGCTTAGTCTGAATGAGCATGACACATGGCTGCTTATAACTCAGTCTGCCTTGATATGGTCATTGATTAAGCTGTCCAGACTGGGTTTTCACTGGCCCTGGTTCTCACTCTGGAGCTAAAATACACCTGCCCAGGCTGTCAGCCACTAAAGTTATAACATCATAAGGCCCCTCATAAGGCACCTCTATTGTTTTGAAATGAAGGCCCATCAATTTCATAGGCTTCACTACCCAGCGGATGATTTGTTGGAGCCATTATTCCATGAAATTATTCTGGAAAATGCCTGCAGTTGGAAAACAGAGTGCAGTGATGGGGTTTAGGTGGAAACGGTTCACTGATTGTGACCAATAATGGCAGAAAAGAAAGGTTAATAAAAGGTGATGAAACATCAAGTTTTGTTTTTGGACATTTCATGTTTGAAGATTCTTTTTAGTAAAATGAATCTACGCAACACAAAAGACATCCAACAAACACTTGCAGACCTCAGGGAGTTAAAAAGAAGAAACTGAAGACAAGAAAAAGAAAGAAGAGTGACCAGTAACCTAGTTACAAAATCAGCATGCAAGCACTTCATCGTTTTCTTCTAGTAGCGATGGTGCAAACAGGTCTGACTGCCATCCAGCTGACAGCAGAAGTTTTCATTTTCAAGCATGACTAATTCATTATAAAGCCATTTGACTGCCAGAACTCTCTGTTGTTATAACCTGAATCTAAGGAAAAAGAATACGCTGACTATCTCAAACAGTAATTTCAAACTTTCTCAAATTGGAGATGAACATAAAAAAAGTCTCATTAAGAATTCTTGTATCTGCCGTTTAGCTTGAATGGTGCATTTTGTCTGAAGGCTCCGACAAAATAAGCAGATTAGTGATAAGAAATGCTCATTAATCATGTCTGTGTGAAGTCTCGTGCCATCTATTTTTTCTTTCAAGAGGCAGCTTTCTTCTTTTTCTTTTTCAGAACTCAAAGTCATGCGAGAACAAATATCTGTTTGGATGGAAGCATCGCGGCACACTTTCATAAAACCTGCAGCCCGGGCACAATACGTGGTCAAATGTTAAAGTTATCAGTGGAGTGCAGGAGCGAAGAAGCCCCTTCACCACTTCTCTTTTCATTCGTGCTCTGAAGGATTTCAGTTCACTGGCAAAGACTTCTATGACAGCACAGACCCATTCTGCTGGGCTGAGATAGAACACAATGCTCAAAAAAAAAAGTTCAATAATCAATTCCAAAGAAATGCCTTGGTATTAATCTAGAGCAGACCACAGAATGGTACCTCCAAGAGGATTGCGAGATGATTTGCAGAGGGGATTTATGAGATGATTCACAGCCTTGTAAAAAAGTTATAAAGCAATGTTCTCTAAAATCATTTCTTTTTAATTCTTTGTTGAACTTGTACAATGATGTGCACATTGAGGCTTGGGTTGTAATTATAAAGTAAAACTGACTGTAAAAAGACAGAAATTGTTCATCTCTACCTCCGTTACAAACACTGTTGTTGAGCTGAGGAGACACTTGTTTCAGGATCTCGATCAAATAAACTGTTGGTCTACGATGTGTGCTTGTTCAAATATTCTCTAAAGAATTAGGTTTTAACGTTTAACTGGTGAGATACTGTAGCTACGTCTTGCTGGAGCTCTGGCCCAATCCCATTTCACCCCTTGACTTTACCCACTCAGCCCCATCTCTACATTTTGCATTATCCCCCTAAGGGTTAGGGGTGTCCTACTTTTTTTGGGAGGGGGGGATCTTAGGGGACAAGAAGCTGGTAGAGCGGATTTGCCTTGAAAAATAAAATTTTTCAGAGGCACACTTTAAATTAAAGGTTTTGTGCAATACAGTAAGAAGCACATTTATAGCTAAACAGATTGATTGATTTCAGATTAAACTGATTTACATGCCACTTAGCATTAAGCTAACTACATTAAAATGTGTTATTCTTACCACAAATTATTCCTCTAGCAGTCCTGAGCTAGCAATCTCACTAAACCTTTTGCATCTGTTGAAGAAAATGGTGACAACTGATGCTGTTTTTGTTTTATTAGGGGGTGTACCATTTTGTAGTGGAGTATTGAGCCTTAAAATTAGGGCATGGGTCTTTTTCAAAACCTAGAGTTAGTGATAACACTGAATAATACTTTTAATACTCTTTGTCGTCCAAGGGAAAAAGACTCCAGGAAGCTAAAATACAAAACAAATGGCATCTGGTGTTTTATTGAGTGAGCTCAGGTCCATTAAAAAGGTCACGTAACCTATAGTGGCCACCTATCTTAAAATCTGGGTTCAATTTAGATGCCATGTTGGCCTGCCAACACACTGTTGGGGTTAAGTATAAAAACCTGGAGAGATTTGGATGTTGATTCTACGTTAGCTTCTTTTCAACAGCTAGTAAATTAAAGTTCTCCTCTCTAAAAAAAACATTTTTTCAGACATCCTCAAAAAGTGACAGTGAATTGAAAGACTTGAAATTAGACAGGAAGTCCTAACAAAGTTATTGAAGTGGCTGACAGTATCTGTGTGTGTGTGTATGTATATAAGTGAACTTGTGCTGCTTCATTTAGGCGGTAATGAAATTTAACAAGCATTGTTTGCATAATTCCAAGAATATTTCCGTTCTTGAAAAACAAAAAGCCCTTTTGTATAATTGATCTTACATTGATCCTGCCTCACTTTCTTTGTTTTCATATAATAAAAAGAACCCAAGCTCCCGTGAGTCTCCCAGTTCCATCTCTTGACTTGTGTTTTCGAATACATTTTCAAACCTCCTGTGGCAGTATATGAAAAGGTCCTGTCACTCGTCCTCAGGATTATTGTTAAATCAAAGCACTGTGGAATTTCATCTGATCCCTACTTCTTTAGGGCAATTTATCGCAAACCTTTTATTTAAGCAAGCCTTTCTTTGATCCTCACCTTGCTCAAATCTTACTCTCTCAGATAACTCTTGCTCGGTTTACTTTGAAACCCTGCTCTGTGCTTTTAACCAAAATCTTTCTCATGCTTTCGTGAAAGTTTGGCTGAAGAGGTGAATTCCACTGAAATGAGGATGAACTGCGAGAAGGAACATTTTTCAAAGGCAAACATTTGAAGAGCTATAAGAAAGGGAATTTTGTGAATATAAATGTAGTGGTTGGTAAAGTAACAAAGACAGATTTGTTCTGCTTTATTATCACCCGCCACCAAAAGCTGAAGCTGGACAATAATGTTGCCCATGTTTCTGTCTGTCTGGTACCCACATATCTCCTAAACCAGTTGACAAATTTTATTAAATTTGCAAAAAGTAATCATCGAATGTACATCTAAAACTGATTAACTTTTAGTCAACTCGATTCAAAAATGCAGCCACAGCCAACTGATGTTAAAAAACACCAAAATGGCTACAACTCAGTCAGTTTAACATATATCGACCTAAAATTTGGTGTGGTAGTAGGTAAGACTGGTCCCTAACACACATTGAGTTCTAACTGGTTGCACAAGATCTTTGGTTAAAATTTTGCCATTGACTATTTGGAATCAACTTCCTCTGTTTGCAAATTATCTCACGAGCCACTGGACAGATTTTAATAAAACTATCAGGAAATATTCTTTGGAAGTAGCTCTACAACTGATTAACTTTTGGAGTCAGCCGAGTTGGACATGGCCCCCAGAGTCAAAAGAGTTCAATAAACACAAACACAGTTGTGACTCAGTGAGTTTCACAGGACACTATGCATATTGTTGTTTTCATGGTTTGATCAAAATTGCTACAACTTTGACATTTATCAGTAAAGTGTCATGGTTGGTGGAGAGTTGGTCAGACCCAAATGCAGACTGACAATGTCGAACTCAAAAGGAAAACAAAGTCTGATGAGGCAGCAACTAAACTAAACTAAATAACAAAACAGGATTTCAGGAACAAAAGGGGTGAGACATGAGGGAAACCAGTCAATACATTAGTGAAACAGAATGAACCAAAAGAGATGCGAAGGAGATGAACCAGTTTTAAAGGCAGAGGATGATTTGAAAGTGGACACAGGTGACTGATTATGAACGAGGGACAGGTGTGGGTGGTTGAGGCAGGCTGACAGGTCCTGAGCAGAGGAAAGGTGAATTATTACAGGGAACACAAAGGGCACGTGGAACAAGACACCAAAACTAAACAGGAACCAAATAACAGAATTAAAGAAACAATAAACTCAATACAAAAACAAACCCAAAGACCCCCAAACACTGACACAAAGATGTTCTTAGTCTAAAACCCTTGGGTTTTTATATTTTGTTACAAAAAACACCTAGTTCAAGAGTTCTAAGAAAGAAGATCATTTTATTTGCTACGTTTGGTTGTGATTTTAATCTCAGCTTCTGTGCAGACTTTGTATGTTGTCCTTGGGTCTTTTATCTCGCATAGAAAAAATATATATACTACCTTCATTATTATGTAAAGACATCAAAGGCACTTCTCTGTGATAATCCTGTTGGGGTAAAATTAGAAAACAGCAGCTCAGCAGTGCACTGAAACCTCAAAGCCATTATCACAACATCATTATATCTGATTTTATCGGAACGGAGATCATGTTGGGTCGTTCAGAAACTAATAATTGTGACAATGAAGAACAGCGCAATATCATAAGTCTTGAAAAAGTACGATATATATGACCACAGGTTATTTCAAATTAGCTTTCTTCTTTGGTTTAAATGTAGAAAAAAAAGATTTACTGCAGTCTTTTTGTTTATGCGTCTTATCCTTTTAGTTTGATTGGTTTATGTTTGTCCATAGAATAACTATTTAATGTTCTGATTACTGGGAAATGAACAGAACCATTATCATTTTGTGGGTCCCAGTGGTGAGCAGGAAATGAAACCATACAGTTCTGCAAAATAACAGATTTTAAATCTTAGAGGAGAATTGAAATGACCCTGTCAGCTGGAGTATTACAGCATAGAAGAAGGAAATCAGGAAATCTCAATATTAGTTAAACACAAAAGTTGCAATATTGACAAAACGTCTAAAAGCAGCTTACACTAAATGAATATATTTCTAAACATCAATAGGCAGGGGACTGAGTGTTCATGTGCTGCAGTTATACACAGAGTTATGTAAAAACACCTATCTGAAATGAGAAGTGCTGCCACAGATTGCTGTTCTATTTGTCATACAATTTATTATTATTTATAGCAATATTTTTACAAGGACTAGAGGCTCCAGGATTATAGCAGCACATTCTCATAAACCCTATAAATGATACTAGCACAAAGCAAAACTTAGTTTTTTTGCTGATCATTGCCAACTGGATATTTTCCTTTTTAACTAACTGCTTTAGAGGTAATGTACAATGCCATCGCATTTCTCTATTTATCCACAAATATGAGAAAATGTCACTCCTGACATTTAATGGCTTCTTGTATCTGAGCTTTTAAAATGTTTTCTTTTATCTGCTTTTGTCTAAAAGAACGCATCTTCATTCAACTGAAATTTATTCATTTAAATTTGTATGTGCTTCCAGTTAATGTGCTCTTTACAGCAATGATCACAAGTCAGATTCTCTGGCACATTTTTCTTGGATGTAATTTTTTCTCTTTTACGAAATGAGACATTTCTTAACCAAGATGTTTTGAAACCTTTGTTACAGTTACAGTTACATTTGCACGTTTTGGCCTCAACAGGTGCCGTCTTTTGCCATTTTCCTGATCCTAAACATGAAATTTTGTTACTAACCTAACCAAGTTGAACAAAAAATAAGAAGTTAGAAAATAAAGATCTGTTTTTATAGTAAAGGTACACACTTCTGCATTTACCAGTGTTTGCTGGAATACATTGAATATATGAAGACTTCTGCAAACATAAAATGGTCCTTTTTCATTAGATAGACTTGACAAGTAAATAATATGGGGATAAGCTACAACACTGGAATTGTTTTAGGACAATCCTGTTTATAGCATGAGTAAATACTATTGTGTTAAAGTAGATTGATAGGAAATGGATTTTGTTAAACTTGGATTGGTTTTGAATTCATTTACCGTCTCTGTAAAGTGCCTTGAAATCCCATTTGTTGCAAGTTAGCACTAAAATAAAACTAAATTGTAATGAAATAAAATAATAATAATAAAAAAACAGCTGGTCAATATAGAGTCCACTTGCCCCATGAACCCAGCAGATGCCCAGTAATAACACTCATTTCATTTGTCTCTCAGGTTCCACAAGTAATTTGTCTAACCTTGTGCTTCATATGCTTTACAGGATTTAAGAATAATAACTTTTCAAAAGAGAAGAAAACACAAGTATGAGGAGTACAATTTTTATCTACAATGTAAAAAAATTGACAACTAACAATTGAAAAATCCTTAAAATTGTACATTTAGGAATATTACAAACTAGCCTTTTTAAAAGGTGATTAGCACATAGAAAGCCTTACATTTTCAAGGCGAAAGATCTTGTGCAATTAATCAAAATGATCTCGTTGCCACATTTATATCAAAAAGGAAAGTCTTAATTAGTTCTGTAAACTCTGAGTAACACTGCGCTGGGACATACTTTGCAGAGGAAAAGGACAAGAGTAAGGCCAGGTGACAGTGTGTACAGCTAAACAAACTCCAGTTAAATACCTCTTCCATCAGCCCTGAGGTTAAACAAATCCACTAATCTTTGTCTTGCTCGCTTGGAGCTTTGGCGCAGACCAATGGGCTCCTCTGCATCCCCTCAAACATTTGGCTAAACGAACAGGTGTAAAAACAACCCACTAAAAATAGAAGTGATAGACACATCCGTCAAGATATGGATTTAATAAATGCAAGTGCTCGCCCGTGCGTGTTTTAGTAGCTTGGTGTTTGGATTTCTTGTTAGTGGAGAATATATACTAGTGGAGGATGTCTATAGATCCATCACATATATTGGAACCATAAGTCTCAGATATTCCTAAAAGATGCAGAGGCACTGGAGCATTGACTTGTAAATAGGCTGACAGCCAGCTTTTCAGACAGTTATATAATCGAGATCTCTTTTTTTTCTGTTTTTTTTTTTTTTTACCCAGACACATGTTTCCCTGCTGGGATGTTGGCTGAGAGTAGATAATGAAGAGCCAGTGGGATGTCCACTGAGATCAATGACCAGGTTCAGACTTAAATAAGCATCCTTCCCCTCTTCGCATCATAATGCTGATGTTGCAATAAAGCTGCAGCCCACACCTAAAGGCAGACCGGGGGGAGGGGGAGACAGGCCCCAGCAGTTGTAGTCAAGAGACACAAAGTACCAGGAAACTGCATTAGAGGCGTTCCCTTTAGAGTTTTTTTCTTTAAAAATGGAAAGACTGGAAGGCCTGTTTTATTGCGTATGCTTTCGATGAGGTTTTTGCAAAGTGCTTCCGACAGTTCGGAGCAGTGAGAACATGTTTTTGTCACAGGATAGTTAAAACTGCACTCTTCAGGAGATCCTTTAGAGATGCAGGAGTTAGCAGACACAAAACAGCAATCTCACAGAGGGGTATTCTGAGGTGAAGCTGTGATAAGTGAAAATTTGATATGACTGGTTTCATCTCTGTGGAGATCAAATTACCTTTTCTTCATTTTCCATTATCTGTATGCCACATCCTTCTTCTCTGCTCAGATCTCTTCTTAATTAAAATTTACTACATTTTTATGCATTGGTGACCTACTGTTAGTTATGCTTCTTTTAACCAAGTAGAACGAAGGCCACAAAGAATATTAAAGTGGATCAATCTACATTTTTGTCCTTCTGTCTGGTGCTTGTTGCGTGTGAGTCCTTTTGATGTTGTCCTTCTAAATATGTCACAAGCTTTTCTGCATTAGGCTGCAAGGATTGACCCAAAAACAGCAATAACTGATTTCCAACCTGGGTTTCAGTTTGAATAATCTTATGACCATTTGACATTAAAAAAATACAAAGGTAAAACAATAAATTAATTTAAATGATTCTGTTTTCAATAATCAAAAACAAACTAGAAACTGGACACTGAAAGTATTGTGTTAAATGTCCCAAATGTCAAAAGGAATTTCCAGAGACCATCAGATGAAAGTAAAATATTAAATCAAAAGCCAAGAGTTTGTAAAATCCAGAATACGGCATATGAGCTGAATCAACCTGACACAAACAGTAACAACAACAGAGGGCAACAATAGCCTCGAACTCTAAATACTAAGAGAGCTAATGACCATTAACAACCAGGGCTGCTATTTAGGCAGCAAGATCCTGATGAGGTGGGAGGGGGCAGAATGTAGAAGTAACTGAAATGAATCAGGAAACATAAAATAAATTCAACAATAACATACAAAATTATGAAAAGCAGAAGTAAAGAAAACAAAACATCCCAGCAAATTTAAAAGACCATGGCAGATTTAACAACCATTTAGCACTTTAAGCACTGCTGACTTATCATCCTCTTGCTTGTATTTATAAACGCAATTCATTAAAAAAAAAAAATTATATCAGATGTTGGGTAACCAAACGTGACAGGGCCAGACAATGAGCAAAAAATAACAAATAGTTAACAGCGCAGTTATTTATTAGCCAGTAAAAATTAAAACTATTGACAAGCAGGACAACACTGACTTGAATCTTGCCAGAGGGCCAGCATTTATTTTTGTTAACCTGCATTCCTCATATTTTAAAATTTTAAAAATCATACATTTGTTAGTAAGCTATCTACTTTTAGGCACAGAGAGAGTTTGTGGATACGAATGTTACAAGCTGTTTGGCATATGAAGTTAAATAAAGAACTCTTTAAAAGTGTTTACAGACACATGAATAACTTTTTTATAAATCAGTAATAAATCTTATTTTAAAAGAGACCCAGATAAGAAAGTGGCACAGTTGTTGTCAGTGAATGTTGGCCAATTGTCTGTTGTGCACTTCAAACTAAATTACCTTAGCATTAGCTTTAGCATATTTTTTTAAACCGAAATTTGAAAAACCTAAATTAATATCAAGTTTGCACACAAATGCAGGCACTTGGTCCGTTCTGGTAGATATACTGCGAATGCAGTTTGCTAAAATAGATGTGTTTGCAAACAAAAATAACAGGTGCTTATTTGTAGAAAGGACAGCAAAGAGAGATACTATCATGAGTGGCCAACAATTGACACTAAATTCCAGTGCTGAGTATGAGCTGATAAATTGAGGTGTCCAAATGTGACAGGGCCAAACAATGGACAATTAAAACACAAACACACACACACACACACAAATCCCCCAGTCACTGCTGAAGAAAATGTATTCAGTCTGTTTGTAAGACCAAATATTTTAGGTGACATGGGGCTTAGTTGCCAGTATATTGTTGTTTGCTCTCTATCTAAACGCTTCATTCTGAACATTTCAGTTCACTGTTTGCAGCAACTGCTGCCATCGTCAAGTGGTTTCTCCTGAGAAGAAATTTTAATTTTACAGCTGCATGTAATCAATCAGAAGATCTCTTGCCAAGTGTCATTGCCAAATCTCTGAACATTAAGTGAATTTGACAGTAAGTAATACAGCAGAGACAAGTAGTCATTCATGAAAATTTTTCAGTGAGACACAGAATAATATTGAGCCGTTAACACACCCTTAATATGTATTTACGAGCATGTTGTTGTAATTTTATCAGATATTAATGGGATCTAAATAGAGGGCTAACTATCTCATTTGATATCTATCTTGCAACACCAGGTTTTATGAAGGACAAAAAGTATTTGCATTTAAACGCATTTAAAGTTTAGTTTTGCTTGGATTTACAAGAAACAATTAGCCACCTTCAAGCACAACAAAGTCACAGAAGAACTTGGTGTTCTGTCTTCACTGTTACACTTATAGGGTTAATGTGCAAAAAGTACCCAAGTCCGTTTGTGAGCATGTTCTTTCCCAAACCTTTGGTGATGACAGTCTGCCATACAGACTGGCCACTTTATTAAATAAGATTTCCTCTCCCCAGAGGCTCTCCTCTTGGGAGATTAAGGTGATAGAGTGTGGATAACGACAGACGCTTGGGCCAGGCTGTGCCTTTCGAGAACCCTTTTTGATTACCTTGATTTCTTTTTTTTTTCGTCCTTACCATCAAACTCACAAAGTAAATCCACTGCTCGCTGCAGAGAAGAAACTTATCTAAAGATCGTGCAACCCTGCAGCCAATCAAGTTTGAAGTACATTTCCGAGAATTATAAGTAAATGTTCTGTAGATTAACATGTAAAGCAGACTGTTCGTGAGGGAATTAACAGCCAGTTGCCGAAGACGCTTTAAATCCGACGCTTTCTATTAGATATTTAAAGCCCTTATCATCATCTGAATAATTTTCATCATCTTGCAACAGAATTGCTGGAAGCTTTCAAATCATCCTCCTATATGATTAGAACACTGAAGTACACTTAAGTTTACGGGGTGTCTGATTAGACCAGCAGCTTTCCCTATTAACATAATAAATGAATTAGGGCACCAGAGATAAAGATCATTAGGCAAATTTTCTCCATGGGGAAATCATTTGGACATTGTATTGTCTAAGTATGTGAGACTAAAGTGATGTTACTCACTGCCTGAACATGTTTTACCCTCCAGCTTTCCCCACTAAAGCCCCTGTTCTTGATCGCTTTCAGCCGCAACAAGCTTCATCCCATTAAGGCATTTTTTGGTTTGATGCGAAAGCCGAGCCTCTCATTTCTCCACGGTGTTTGTTCTGTGATTAGTCCTGAAAGTGAATGACATTCTACACAAAGTAACAGCCACTGCGTCCGTGCACAGCAACATTTCATGACAAGTTGTTATCGTGACAGTACATCACTTCACCAGCACAGAGCGGATTAGTACGGTATAACACTGTGTGGCCTTAGGGCTCAGGATTGATCCCATTATCACCTGCTGCTGACTTTCCTTCAGCTGCTTCAGCTCAAGTTATTTCTTAGCCTCTGCTATGAAAACAGGTTTAATGCTGTTTTGTTCGTACTCGTCGCATGCTACAGACACAAGCAGCGGGTTGTTAACAGTTATTTTTTTAATAAGTGGGCAAGACGTGGTTGGAGATATTTTGTTTGGCTCCTGTGAGGTACTCTGACTGAAATATGCATTAAAGCTTAAAGTATGCCTGTTAGTGGTGAAAGCTGCTGCACACTAGGATATTAGCCTGAGGTCGCTATGGGACCATTATATGTGCACATATAGTAAACTTAAACCAAAGTTTACTAAAAAATGACTTACTTTTGTTTTTAACAAAACTATGGCTTAAATCTGAATTAAAACCAATGCAGATATTTACAAAACTTTCACTTTTTAGGGCATATTTAGTTAAATTTTTGGCCACACGTATGAGCTCTCACACACCTGCATAAAGCTCCAGCCCAGGTATATGTTAATATAAGAGCAGCATAAAACATATTTTCCACTTTTTATGAATTTGAGGAAATCATTCGCTCTTAACTAGCTTGTTATTGCTCAAAGATTCTACTCTGTTCTGTAGAAAAATATGTAGCACAGTTTTTAACACTTAAAAAAGCAACTTGAGCTTTCTTTTACATCTCCACAACTGAATGCTGTGTCTGACAAGCAACCGCTGTTCTGCTGAGCTGGATTGAACCAACTCAAAGCTGACGAAGAGGGGTGTAGAGAGTAGCAATTATTTGTAATATCCTATTATTTTCTTTAGTTTGTAAGTAAGAAAGTAAAATTAAAATGACTTCCTGCTTTTTTTTTTTGCTGTGAGTGATAACATGTTTTAAGTAAAAAAAAAAAAAAAACAACATGGAATGGAAAGGTTTGCATCGCTACTTTAGAAAATGGGAGAGAAGCTGCTTCACCTGCTCCATTGATCTGGCACCTATACCAGTGGGTGAAGCTTAAAGCTACTAAGAAATGTAAGAGTGAATTTTAAATATCAGAATATGTCATGCTGGTCTACTTTTGAAACAATCTTTGACATTGAGTCATTGATAACTGGAAATCCATTATTCTTCAGGAGGAGTTTGCTTTCAAACTGTTTTTAAAGTTGCTCATTTGGTTACTTGTTTAAACAAATTCTAAATACTGATGTGGAGATGATGGTGGTGACATAAATCAAATGCTTTGTTTCACATTTGGAAGTTTGCAACAATGTCTGGTAGTAAACTTCTGGTTTTGGCAGCTTCTTGGTCCAACTTTGGCAAAATTACTGCTTGATTAGGTTTGGACAATTATACTTGGTTAGAAGCAGGAAAATATTTGTTTTTAGGTCAAAACTGAACAAGCTTTTAATTGCACGACCACAGGAGGTGACAGAAGGGTCTGAAGCATTCTTCATTAGGCAGTATACATTTTGTCAATAAGCAGACACTTTAATCGTAAGCAACTTGGAAGTGATTAAATTACACAATTAGTCGACAAACTGGGGCAATGAGTGGGGTTCTGCATTATAAGACATTGCGACATGTTGCACGGTTAAGGCAGTTATCTCTTTGCACATACAGCATGATGTTGTTTGCATATTTGCAATTTTCACAGCTGTGTTTAAATCAAAGTGATTTTCAGATTTTCATTTTTCAAAAATGAACATTAACCCAAATTGTATAAAATATGAAAATATGTGATATGTTGTTATTCATTTTTGCATATCCTATATTACGAGTTCAAATAGATTAAAATGCAATGCATTTTTCTGCTTTAACAAGTACAAATACCAGGGATTCTGCATACTTATACTTTAGACACCACCTAACCTGCTTTATCCACATTTTTTGTGTTTATGATATCTTACACCAACCATCTGTTGGCTGTTTAATATTCAACACATAGATAAAAGTGTGTTATCAAACCTTTTCATCTAAATCTCGTCTAAAACTGATAAAAGGTAGCACTTTCGTCTTCGTGTCCATTTCTCATTCTGCTTTATCTCTGTTCTTTTTTTTTCCCCCCACAGTGGCCATGGCTATTAACCATGCGGCTGGAGCCAGATATGCCCATTGCTTCCTTCTGTCAAAGAGAAGTGTCTTTGGTGCTACACTTAGTGCACACTCTCTGAATATGCCAACGAAGCACAAGAAAACCCAGCGGACTGCTTAATGCTCTTTGTAAGTACAGTCACTCGGCAGGAACACAGTGTTTACTCATGACACCCAGATCAAGCCAAACCCCGTGAGAGAAACTCATCTCTGATTTGTAAATGAATCATTGTCAAATGACTTCTTTTTCATACTTTCAAAACGGCATGGGAACCACTTTTTTGTACACAGCCATTGCCAACCTTTACATGTACATTTTATAGTTGCTTTGAAACTGCAATGTCCTTTTGATGAATAACCTTTTTTACTTTGGGTCAGTTCTCTTTGTGAATGTCAATATAATACTGAAATCTTGACACAAACACTTGACATTCTCTGCATAACCCTCCTTTAAAGCTGAATCAAATCCAGTGTCACATGCTGCACTAAGTACTCTAGATTTATGCATCAATTATGTAAAAGTAATGCATTTATACAAGGTAACCTGCTAAATGTGGTTCAGACTGTCAGTGTTTAATTTTTTTCAAACCTGCACTTTTATGCTCTGAAGCTCTTAGATGGTTTCCTGGACCCATTATTAAAGCCCGTGTGTGACATTTTTCCAACACTTGAAAGCTGTAACAAGAGCTCACCCTCCATCAGTAGATGGAAATGAGCTCTTCACCATAGGATGAAAGGGAAAGTTGGAAATCCTGAAATATCGTACACATTGTGTAAGAGTCAGGTAAAGACTTTGATTTGAAATGCTTCTTGTAGTTCAGTTGGAACATTTTCAGGACAGCTTTATCAATTACCAGTTATCTTTTTGTGTGATTTAAAAGGAGCAATTAAGCCATTTACTGTGTTTGTTTCAGAGTTCCAAGTACCAGGCCAGGAACTGGCCATCGGGAGTGTCTTAAGTATTTGCAAAAAGTCTGTCTCTTGTCTTTTTGATGTGTGATACTCTGTCAGCCTCGTTAAAACCTCTGTTCATCACATTCAACAAGTTAAACAAATCAAATCATGACGTTTGGTCAAACAATAAGATCCGTCTGACTGGTTGTTTAAAGGAGAGGCTAAACTCTGTGGAAGGTTTAGTGTATGTGACATTAAAGAAGTTTTTTTTTTCAGCCTAAATGAACAGTTCAGTTCTAGAAGTGACATTGTGCCACGTAGTAGCAGACGTCACTGACTAACCTGCATTGGACAGAAGTCAGAGTGATCTCAGTTTGGAGAATCAGAGAAATTTGTCCTGTGGGATCAATTTTCACAGAGGTTCAACTGAAAACTTTTTTTTTGAATTCTGACAGTGTCACTCTTGCATCAGATAGTTTTTTCTACTGAAGGCTGTTCATGTTGGAATCATTACATTCTGCGTTGGAACACGTTATGTGCATAACAACATATTTAGGAAATGTTAAGAGTGCCCAATCAGAGTAATTCTTCAATAAAAAAGTGATGCATAAAAACCCATAACATAGCATTCACTTCAACTGCTAAAACTTTAGAGGTTTAAGTTTATCTTTTAATGCTGGGACTGCTCCTGTGAGGGTTCCTGACTAAGTAGTTGTTAGCTTGACTCTCTCATGCCAAATTTTTCCCTGATTTTCCAAATCTGTACCACTGATTGCTGTCTACTGCAAATAAGACTGACTCCTTGTAAGTAATGCATACAAATCCATTTGAAAAAGTCTAAACTCCTTGTTTAAATACTAAAAAATACATAAGGTTTATTAATTTATATTGCATCTTGAAGGTTTTTTTTTTGTTGTTTTAAGAATAAACACATTAAAGCACTACTTATATGTTACTGTTTGTAGAGGCCCAAAAAAAGATATAAACTCAGCCATAACTAAAGAGAGCCAAATGTTGCTGAGTGTTTGCAGTTTCATAATGTGACTATAATGATGCCATTGCTTTATTGGCATCTTGTTTTTGTGTCCATATAATAATAAAATGTAGCTTATATAGTTCAGGATAAATGACTGCCATGTACAGTCAATGTATACTTATTGTGCTTCATATTTTTTGGGGGTGTTAAATTAACAGATGTAAATGCTTTAATATTGAAATATAAAATATTTCCTATACATAGCTACAGTATGAGACTTAACATTTCTTTTAATTATTTTGCATTAGCTGCCTTGTGTATAAGACTACCTTCCAAAATTTGACTTTTGGACTCCTCCTAAAGTCTAAATTATATTAAAATATCTCAAATGTGTACCACACTAATGTTTAAAATGAAAAGGCATTGACTTCTCAAGCAGTTTGTTTTGTGTAAAAAAAAAAACAATCTATTCAGATTTTCAATTTTCTAACATGTTGCACACACCAATCCAGAAAAAATCGATTTAATTCATCAAAGAAAATGGATTTTCCTTTAAAACCTCAGAATTGACGCATACAGGGCATGTCCCTTGACTGTCTTCAGTGAAGTCTTTTATTTTTCTTGTTCACACTGATTAGTTTAATTACCTCCTACCTGCAACAAAATTATCTAATTTCCTTCTGGCTTTCAACATGACTTCGTTTTATGCAGTCGACACAAATGCTTTCCATTTTGAGTGCGATGGCCTCAACGCAACAGATTTCGCTCTGTCTATGTTAATTCAAAACGCCATTTTTTTTTGAAGCGCATCCTCCCTGTCTGCTGACTTCATCCAACACATTCTCATATTTGATTAGACAAGAATGTGTTTCTGACTCTGTGGATCAGATTCAGATGTTTCAAATGCCATCAGATCAGATGTCACTCTGCCGTGCCAGACAACCTCTGCAGACAAAAAGAACACCATGTATAGCTACGAGCGAACACTTGATATCAACAACCTCACTTCTCACTTGAGGACCGTGTGTGTGTGTGAACTTTATCAGCAGCTGCAGTATCTGCACACGCACACACACTCAGACCACTGTTTGATGCCGTTCCACCAACAACGCTGTCAAGAGTGTTCCCTCTTCATCATACTGATGCTGTCCAGAATCATATCTCAAATGGAGCTGCTGCTCTTTGAACTGGGATTTTATGTAGATGTGTGTGTGTGTGTGCACTTTCCGACTGCATGTCTGTGCCTCATTTGCATTAGAGTGGAACGTCACTTGTGTTTAAGTGAAAAGATATGAGTCGCTCAACTATTTCCTGTTTTTATATTTCTTTGTGATAACCACCCAGAGGTCCGTCAGGTCATTTGTATGTCAAGCGAGCCGAAACCCCTGGCTCAGACTAACACAAGAGGGCAGTGCCAGCCTGTAAGGGCAGAAATTAAGGAGGATCAGTCACAAATTATCAACTTGCTTTCTTTTTAGTTACTCTGGCTGGCTAAAGAAAAAAGAAGAAACACTCCAGCTTGGATAAATACATGGAGATGTGTTCGCCGTTCACGCACTCATTTGGTAGCTAATACTTATGCAGCATTGCACCAAACATTAACCATTTGCAGCAAAAGAAGCTTGAGCACACTTTTAGAATAGTCCAATATACATATCTCTAACCTCCGGCAATTAATACAGTTGTTTCCCTCAAGTAATGCTTCAAGATCTGCACACAAAGCCTGTCTTTAATTTTTTAGGTGGACTATTTTACAGATATGTTGGCCAGAGGGCAGCTCTTATGGATTGGCGCTGTCTGGAAGCTGACAGCAGGCTGAGAATTCTCCTCTGATCTATGGGACTTTGGGATGACATGCTCTCAATGGAATACACAGAAAATCTGTGCTTGGAGATGAAATACATAATAAAAAATTGTAATTTCATTGTTTGGCTATGACAGGCAGTGAAATTCACCTTAAACACTTGTAATAAACAACTGTGCTGCATCCTGTTGTTTTGGGTTTTTTTAGAGGGAATTTTCCCAAGAGATTAAGCATGCAACATTTACACCCAAAGCATGTTTGCAGAGCTGATTGTCGTGGACTTTCTACTCCGCTCCTGCCGAGAATGCTGTTGTCTTCAGAAAAATTGTGAAGCATTTAATTCTACCTCGTGCTTTGTTGTTGCTACTGCAGGTGTTTCTTTGGCCTAAAGTCAGATATTGATCAAAGTGTTCAGCCACACTACGAGGAGAGAGAGGAGGAGGGTGGAGGCTGATATTCAGAGGCGGTTCGGCTGGTGGGGAAGCAAGTATTGATTGCACTTAAAGTAACAAGATTGAGGAGGCCCACTTCGACACGTTATCCCTGTTGCCGCCAACAGACAAAGTGCAGGCCAGAAGAGCAGCACCGATTGATTTCTGTGATCATGAATGGCCCTAGACCCATGAATCAGTCATCCAAGACATGCTGCTTGTGAATAAGTCAATGTTTTTTATAGCGTCGCGATAAGAACTGACAGGCTATTTGATTTAAGAGGACAAGTAAATACTATGATAATGAATCAGCTTCATGTACACTCTGACGAGCCGAGAAGTCCTCGCAGCTCTGGCAATTATACCCGGCGTGTAAGGCACACAAAGTGGGAGTTTATTTGAGAAGGCAGGTATTGCGGGCAGCCGATTCAGGCATCTCTGAGATTTTGTTGTGCATAATTCACAGGCGAGGCGTGAAGCTGATATAGCCTCCCCTTGGTCCTATGATCATCCATCAGGTAAAATTGCTTTCTTCGAACATTAGGCTGTCAAAGAGGAATAACAAATGTAGCCATGCGGAGCAACACATGATTACAGGGTAATAATGTCCCGAGGTCAGAGGAATGTGACCTCTTTCAAATCAGCTTGTTTAAGGATGCAAAGTGAATCGGAGTCACAGAGGAATCACTCTTCTTCATCTACGGTGAAAGCTGTCAGTTGCCAGTGATGTTGTGGAATATGTTTTACCTTTAAAAACTCACATAAAACTTTGGATATGATTTTAATCTAAAAAGTGTTCGTTTAAAATAAAGAGATGGAAAGATTGAAAACAGATGTTTCTGGGGGGCCTTTTTGACCCCTTCTCAAAAAAACTATTCTTTTTTTCCTGTAGTCGAGGGGTATTTCTTGACCCACATTTGGTCTGATTGATATTGTGTAAATCCATCACTATAATCCTCCAGGAAATTGCACGGGCATTTCCAGAGGTGTAATAGGGTACACTCTTGGGCTGAGTAGGATTTCAAATGAGCAGAGAAATTAAAGACCACCAAGACCGATGGAGAAAGTCCAGAAAAATCAAAAAGATCCAACGTATGAAAAATGCAAAGAGACAGTTAGTGAGGATATGGAGCATTCGAAGAGAAAGAAAGCTAAAGAGAAAAATAAATAAATAAGATGCAGTTGTTGATTGAAGGGAAAAAGAAGAAAAAAGTGTTTGACATGCTTCACTGATTGCAGTTTCTTCCATCCCTGTGTCGCCTGCAGGTCTCTGATTCCATGGGCTGCATTGCCAATTACCCATGAAAATATGATGGGAGGGAAACCAGTTGCAAATTATTATCAACACAAACAAAACAAGCACAGTGATAGCAGAAATGTTGCTGCACATGAAAAGACAAAAGTTGATATATACAGGTAGTAAATGAAATTTCACAAGGGCAAAGTGAAAGAACCCTGAGAGTTCTTTATTGGAAATTACTTTTCTTTTGTAAGTATGCAAGATTGCTTCAACAAGAGGCCTTGTTTGCAAATAAAGTATACCTTATCGTGACAGTACAAGTGGTTTTGGGGGGTTAAGTACATGGTAAGATCTAGGGAAGGACACAAAGGACATTTTATTGAATAAAGCTTAGAGAATAAATTGACTGCCTGAGCAGAGTGAGAAACATATTGTTTCGCATATATAAAAAGACCAATACAGTGCTTTATAGGTTCACATTTTTTATTTGTTGGTTCTTTAGAATGAGTTTAGGAGGCTTTAATGTTCAAACAAATGCACCATTTCTTTACTACTGTAAATCGGGCTTCATGACCTGCTGTCGGAAATGCTCGGTTTAAGATTATGTCCCTATAAAGCCACACTACAGATTTATTTTTGGTTGCTGGTTATAAACATAACCGAAACTTGTAAAACACTTTCCTGTTTGACAAATAAGACTTGAAAGTGTATAGGGACCATAGCAGACTTTATTTTATTTAATTATAAAATAAAGAGAAAACCTTAGAACCCCTAATGCACAGTGGGATCTGTGGATTAGGGTTATATGTATTTGTACCAAAACATCAGAGCACTTTCATCGGATTCTGGTGAGTGCGATCAGACAAAAAATACTTTAGACAACAGCCATCACTACTCTCATTTAGAAGAAAACATTTTTTACTTTTGCAAATTGCCCCAACAGAAAAAGAGTACAGTGAGATAGTATTTAAAGCACTGCACACCAAAGCAAAGATGACACACAAGCTTGACTATCTGCCTGTTTGATTTTAGTCAGCGGTGTGGTAGGTGTGTGTGCTTAACAATTTATTTTGCATCAAGTCTAAGACAAATGAACTGAACCAAATTTAACACATGAACTGTAGGACACTGTTCCAATTGAGTGAATATGACAGTACCATGTGGACTTTGTTATTTTACAGTAAAGTTGCCAGTTGACAAATCTTTCCTGGCTGTACATGACTCGTGACCTCAGAGTTTTCCCTCGAGCAAAAGTGGTTTGTTTTTCTGTTTCTACTTTTGGGAAGGGTTACTGTTTTAGATAATTGGGAAAAATAGCATTTGTTTCTTCCTTCTGTTGTACTGAACCTAGACCAAATTGTGAGCTGTGCAAAAATACTGATATATCTGTTTGGTAAAATGTTGTTGAAGTTCTCTTTATTATTTTTATGTCTTTGCATTTAAAAGTCAAATAAGCAGTGCAGCACAATTTGTCCTTCACCCCAAAAGAGCTCAGCTAATGTCCACTGTTTGCCTCCGAAACTGAAACAGGAGGCCAAAAGGCGTGCCTATGTTTGACAAGTTGGATGTGACAGCAGACTGCTCAGCCTCAGGTCCATTTACTGTGAGCCACTAAAGAAATACTGTGATGATGTCCAAATTTATTCATATAATATCCTGTATCTGTTCTGGTTAGAGATCATCTTTGATACAATGTAGTCATAACACAGAAGGAATGGGAAAACTTTGGTTCACACACTTCACACACTCTTATATTATAGGTATAGCTTTTTGACACAATAATATATTTTAATCTACAGATTTAAGTGGATTAAAGGTTTTCCAGCATTAGGGGTGCTCTAGTAGATGTGTGTAGGGTGGCTATCTGCAGTCATGCTGTTGTGTTTCAATGTGATTTTGTGCTTTTCTCTGTTGTGTGTGTAGAGAGAGAGCAGGCAACCCTGTACGGATCATTTCCCTTCTTGCCTTTAATTAGGTTGTAAATGTCAACATATGAACCATTCTCTTCCGCCATGTGAAGCATCCAAGCGCTGTCCGCTGTTTGCCTTGCTGGGTGAAGGACTGCTGTTCATCCTTTGTCACATGTTGACTCGGGCAATTAGAGAATGTGAATGGCACAAAAGCGGAGCCAAGAATAGATACCTGCGGTGATTCTCACTTCCTGACCTTCATTCTTCCTCGCGTGTATCACAATAGCTGTGGCACAGACATGGAAACCACCAAGTAAAGCCACATATCCTAAACAAGAAACTATTATGCAACAAACTCTCTTAAAAAACTATTAAAAAAAGTAATTACTGTTGGTTACAGCTTTGTTTACCACAAGATGATGTAAAATCTTAAAGCAAACTGAGATAACCAAATACCTTTTTGATATAGCAATGGCATCAGATTGTTCAACACTTTTCATTTTGCCTTCAGCTACTCGTCATCTTATCCTTCTATATTCACCAATAGTGACTTATTGTGCTTTTTTTATTTAACATATGTAGAAACAATGCAGATCATATTAGTTTACCCTCTGTATTAGGAAAAGCCAAAAATCATCACTATTTAAATCCTACTCAAAGAAAAAAAACTACATAAAAATAAATGCAAATGTAGCTTTAGTGGAAATATAAAGTCTTAAAGAACCACTCTGTGAGATTTAGTGACTTCTAGTGGCACAATTCAAAACTCCAAATCAATTTCTTACTCCTTTCTGTGGCTGTGAAAATAGAAAACAATTTACCACTTGAGAGCCATTGTTAGATTTGTTTCTTTTAGACAACTGTATTAACACTGTAGTCCTTAAAGATAGGAAATCAAAGTTTATCGCAATGATTATTGAAGTCACTGTGACAGAATAGAAAATTGAAGACATCTTGCAGATTTGTGGGCTGTATGGGATGCATTTGTGCTTCTGTCAACAACTCAGCCTTCATGCATTTTGAATTGAATTTCTGTTTTCCAGATGCCTTTTGGGGCAGAATTTCTCATTGTTATTAGACAGCAAGTTAGATTTTAGTTAATTTTATACATATTTCCAATGGAGACTATTGGTGCATTTTATTGTGTGCATCGTTTCTCCTTCCTTTGCTTACATTTCATCCTTGTGTCATAACTTTCCCACCGAGAGCATAAAGGAAAGATGCAAGGAAACAAGATAAGGATAGATGAGAGGAAAGTGAACATTTTATGGTTCTATTGCATCCGTCTAGCAATGTGAAAGCAAGTGTGAGATGCAGCAATTACAGTATGTGTCAAGTTACTATAAACTGTGCACAAGTGTTCACCTCACTGAGTTGGAAAGACATTTTTCAGTTCTTTCCTTTGTTTTGGTGTATACTTATGCAGTGTCAATCATACAGTTTAATGAGATTGAGCTCAAGTTGAGTTATTCTTTCATAAAAATTTAAATTTACCAGCTCACATCTTTTCATTGAGTTTGCATTCATTAGCTTATTTTGTAAAATCCTCCTCAAGAAAGAAGCTTCAGCTGCTTTGCCTCAACATTCCTCGATAAAAGCCCTAACAAAATGTTTATATCCCTCTAAAGCTAAATGAGCTCTTTGTGGACACACCTTTTTATATAATCATCATTTCAGTGTGTACACATTTGCTTGTTGGATTCATTTTCTCATAATTTTAAGAGCCACATTAAAGATAAGACTGTGAATTTTTCTTTATTCACATAAATGGTTTTGCTGAAAACAGTCAGGAGAGGACATTAGCAGCTTATCAATCTATGCTGCATTCTAGTACTATAATGACAAAAGGTATTATGCTCATACACCATTTGCCTGCGGGGGGGTTAAGAGCCACATTGTGTGTAGCTAGTCATCTGAGCATTAGCAGTAGGAACACAATAAGGTAGCTGTCTCAGATCATTACCATTCATCGTGGCTGCTATCACTCAGATAGATATTCTCATGAAAAGGCACACATTACCTCTCAGTGCACACACATTAGTCTGTATACGATACATAAAATTAAACAATCAAACAATCTTTTATTACAAGCCATTTCCAGCATGTTGGTAAAGGGTTGGTTCTCAGGTGGTAGAATTTGCATACGTGTTACAGCTCGTCAGTGCATGCGTGACACGAAAAATGTAATTTTCTGCTCTACGAGAACTCAATGTGGAAAAAAAGAGTGCATGCCACTCCACCTGTAATTGTGCTGCTGTCGACAGACCTCAGGATTTTAACTGCTGGTGCTAAAAATGTGATGCTGCCATTGAAAAGAAGGGGTCCAACGTCTGAAAAAGAGATAAGAGGGCGATAAAATGTTTTACATTAGTGGTTTAAAAATGTGGTCACTGAAAGACAATAAGAAAGAAACACCCAAAATAAGAATTTAAAATAAGAATTTAAAGAAGATATTCAAGCTCTATAAGGATTGCCAGATTTTCTTGATCTGCCAAATATAAATCTTCTGTAATTTGTTCACAGTCATCAACTGTGATTACAGCCAATTAAGTGGGCAGTTATTGCTGTTCTCAGCCCTTGTTAAGATTTAGTATTGCTACCTACCATTAGGACAGGGTTTGATTTAAACTCTCATAAAGTCAAAAATGGAAAGTAAGTAATTATGGACAAACCTAATCAAAAACTGACTGAAGACAAAGGCCTGAAACTAGGGATTGCAAGGCCTGAAACATTCTGCCACAGACTCAACATTTTCTGAATGTGGACCATTTATTAACCAGTGTAGAGACCACACTTCTATTTTTCATTAACTACTACTACTAACTAGCATTGCTACCAGTAAATGTATTGGGTTTACAAAAATAAAAAAGCCCGTAAAATTTAAAGCATGTGCACCAATTCACACAGATATTTATTGTTTCGAAAATTCTTATCCTTAAAATAGTTTATAATCGACAGCATTACTAAAAGTATACCAATACTAAAAGTAAAAATTCTTGAAAGCATGCATATTGTTTGCCATCTTGCATGCAGACAAGGATTTTATTGATGCTCAGAGTATGTGTTGGGGGTGACTCTGAGATACTACCACACCTAATTTTAGCTCAAACTCTGTGAAAAGGACAGAGTTATAACCAATTTTCTGTTTGCCAAAGTCAATTACCTGTGGAAACAGACAGACAAATGACAAATTATTACATGATCGCCCACCTTTCATGGCAGTGGATGATAAATATACTCTTTGTCATACATCGCATTATTTTTACATCAGTAACAGACTTTTCTTCAATTTATGTTCTGCATCAAAATATCTTCGGCTGCTCATATTAGATCAATGTTCTGACATGGTTATAGACCCGTGGAGAGTTTCTTTCAGCCACACTGTGTCCATGATGTTAGAATTTATGACAACTCTCACTCCTGTGAGGGTTTCAATTCAACACATCAATAGCAGTCTGTAATTTCTAAACAGAATGAAAGAGTGGCCATTGGGGGCTCAAGAACAAGAGATAAAGTCAGTCACAGCGAACCCTCTCTGCTCATCTTGTTGTATTTTCCTGGAACAGCAACACAGTAAATGTAATTATTTGCTCTCTGAGAGACGAAAGCCTCTAAAAGCTTTACGGAAACACATTTTTTGAAAACAAAATTAAAATGAAGTGACTGGCTTTCCAGACAGCATGAAAAGATTTCAATCTGCAGCCAGTGAGCTGCACCATGACAGTGACCAGATATGGTTAAGGAAAAAAAAATTAAAAAAAACATTTCCTGTCCTGAATGTGAAGTGTCGTAATTTGTTGAATAAATAACAACATTAAACATTTCAGCTTGACCAGGCATCTAAACTGAGAGAGCTTATTGACAGATGGCCACCATCCTCCATTTTAAGGTCCATTTCTTGCAGGAAAAGCAGAAACTGTGTGTGGAGATTTTTGTTTTGATATTAAAAGGTCTGTTGTGTATGTCATTGGAGAGCTTAAAACATGTTTAACGACTGCAGGAATGCATGAAATGTTTTTTTTCCTAAAACTATTCCAAACAATAGTAAACGGTCATAGCTAAAAGGGCAGCTTTTAGACACAAGCTGTATTAAAATACAGTCAAATCAACATGTTAAATGTAAGATTGTCAGGATGGCTTCAGCAGTTGGGCTGCTGAACAATTAATTACACACGTGCCTGGTTCAGACATCTGAAGCATGAAGACCCCTGGTGAGTCCTAAATTACTTTGCATTGTCTAATCCGTAGACTTTGAGATCACGTTTCACCTGGGAAGAATTCTGTGTTTTATTAAAAGAATTTTTATTTTCAGCAATTAAAATAAACAAACATATTCAGAGCATTGTTCCCACCCACTCTGCACATTATAGTCAGTACAAATTCCTCTCAAGAGGATTTTATGTCACTTTCATTTACCCTGAGGGCACTGTTTTACTATATCTTCCAGGTACTTGCGGATGATTTACGGTGATTCCCAGTGGTTCAAAGTAAATTAACTGTCAACCTCTACTGCATGTGACATAGGTTGAAAATGAGTGCTTTACCACATGCTGGGAGAAGCAGTGAAAGGGTTAAAATATGAGCCTGGTTGTTTGTCGTGTTTGATCAGGTAGCATATCAGTCATTCAAACAAGACCTGCACTCGTCACCTAGTGGTCAAAGGTTAGTTTAAAGGCTATAGTTTACCCAGATTACAAGTCAAAAATTCTTCAGATTAGTATTGCCAAATAACACAATACCATGCATACAAAATGACAGAAAGCAGAGAAAGATAACTGCCAAAGACCTGGAGAATAACCCTAACAGTAATATCACAACAGTTTTGTTTTCCAGTATCCTGTACTTATGGTGGGAGAATCAAATCACTGCACTTTAACACATTCTTCTTAATGGACTTAAGTTCTGGACTCCGTGAGAACCAATTGACAATGAGATCCCTTTGAGGAATTTGATTTTGAGGGTGGGGACTAAAGATTTGCCATTTCATAGCAAGATCAGTTTCAAAAAACAGAATTATACATATTTTAGACAATGCTCACAGAGTACCTACTGATTACAACAACTTGCTTTTGGATATAAGGTATATTATGAAACCCACAAAACAGGTGTATACTAATTTTTTTCATAAGATTTGGAAATCATTTAATTTTGTTTGAATTTGTCACAAAGTAACCCAAAAACCCAAGCAGATAAGGCTTTAGAGAGGTCAAGAAAAAAAAAAAGACTTTGGCAAAAGGAGCGGCTGAAAACCAAGGACTATATATATGCTGAGACAGCTTATAATTGGCAGGGCAGGTGTGCTGATTGACAAATTGGAAACAGGTGAAAAGACAAACACAGGAAGCAAAGCTTGGCCAAAATGCACTTTGGGAAAACAGGTGGATCATTAGAAAAACCAGTGCAAAAAACATTTAAATTATTTTGTTTCAATTATTTCACAGCTTTAACTTTAAATCAGTTGACCCTACTGTTTTAGTTACACGCTCTCAGTGTTATAGTTGCTGCAGTAAAGTGTTTTTATAGAGGGGAAATTCTATGCTCCAGTAGGACGTATCAAAGTCAGCAAATGGCTCAAGCATAAAGGGGAGTCAAAAAATAATCTCCATAACAAAAGGGAGCATTGGACATTTGTCAGGTAGACAGAAAGAATGTCAACTCAAATTTGAAACATTAAAAACATACATAACTTTAACATATATGGGTAAATGAGCCCTTCAAAATCAGGGAAAATAAATATATTCTAAGTCTTTTTTCAGCTTTTACAAGACAACATTCTGCATCAGGAGGACTCATTATGTAAATAAGCTCTTGTTGTAAACCCAGTGGGTATGTTCAGAGCTGGCAGCTGGGGGTTTAACTGTATACGGCTCACCGGAGTTTACCTCCTCTAATCTCTGTCATACACCTTTCTCAGCTGCTCAATGTAAATTATGAGCCACAATAACAGCGGGTGCTTTGCTGGGCCTGCTAATCGCATTAAGTAATCCCACCATTGCGACAGGACATTGTCTGTAACTTTTCTTGAGATGCTTATGCTGGCAATGTGTCAGGCATTATTCCATTCAAACGTCCTAATATCCTCTAGGTTTTCTGCTACTGAATGTCATTTCACCTTGATCTGGTCTGTGGGAGTTGTCAGCTTGTGTTACAGTTTGTGGCTGTTTTTATCAAGCCGAGACATTCGCAGAATCATACAAAAGACAGCTTCTTTGTTGGGCCATTTCTTGTTTTTAGTCATTTTACAGCCCTACGCTTTACAGACTTGAATCCTTAAAATGAATCCTTTATATGTAGGCTCATAAAGAATAGATCTCATAGGACAATGAGCTGATCGGTTTCAAATGTGCAACTGGTTAAATATTTTGCAACAATGTTGGTATAAACAGAGTTAAAGGGTATAGAAGTTCATGTGAAGGTAATGCATTTACATTATTGTTGCAGAGTTGTGTAGTCCTGTTGCTTAACTTTTTTAAAAATTTGTGCAACATTGTTTCTCTCCAAGGTGGCACAGTCACTGTTGGCGTCTCCAGACCGATCACAATTTTGCTGCAGACACCTCCAAATCATCTCATAAGAGCTAGAGCTTCATTTTGACACCTGCTCAAGAACTGCAAATAAAATACATCCAAGGCAAATGTCCATTTCTAAAAATTACACTGATAAATAATAATAATAAAAATAATAGTTCAAATTTGTTTTTTATGGTCACTGTCACAAGCGCCACAGTTTCTTGTTTTATTATGTTAATTTCTTTCAGTTTGATTGACTTTGGATGAAACTAAACACTGTAAAAGAAAAGGTTGACAGCTTTTTCCCCCCTGTTGAATTGCAAGATGATTACACCATCCCTTATTGAGGTTCACAACATTATACAAGGATAGCCTAGCCTTTTGTCTTTATGTTTTGGTTTTTCCTCTTCAAATTCTTTACATAATTTTAAAATATCCTGCCACCATAAAGGACCATCATGTAATAGCCTCTATGTGTGTGTGTGTGTCTTTTTGTCTGGTAGTAAAATGTCATGAACCTGTGGACAGGTTTTAAACTCTCAGAAAGTAATCACACTCATAATAATCATATGCAAATACAAAAAAAAATGTCTGTAAGTCTTTCATTTTTTACAGACACTGAGCTAACATTTGCTGCACTGGTAGATGAGCCTCATCCCCAACTTATACTCTGAGAGCAAATAGATTGCACATTGCACCAAGCGAAATGCATTCCTTCAAGAAATGCAAGTTTCATTAATTATTTTCAATAATCTAACATGGAACCAAAGTTTAGATACAGGGTAAATTGGCAGTAAATAAATTAATTCTGTTAAAAGGAATATAATCATGCTATACTTGTCTGTGTTCAATGAATAACATTACAGATTACCTGATGTCCAAAACTCAAGTTTTATCATTACAGCTGAGCAGAGTTTAAGAAAAAAAAATCACAAAGCTTTATTAATCACATTTGAGATTTTATTTCCTTCTGTGAGTAAACAGCAGTAGCTCTGCATTTGATTTAATGATGCCGGTTTGCCAGCTTGTTTCCATCTAAAATGCATACACCTAAGGGGTGAGTTTGACATTTAATTGCAGTAAATATTTGCTGCATTCGATCACGACTATTGCTCAAAAATAAGTGAGAAATGATCACGGTGTGCTGCTAAGTTAGGACCTCTCATTGCCGTCTTTGATGATCTGGTTGCGCAGGCAGTGATTTAGGGTCTGTAGAATCCAGGCAGGACTGAAACACCAAACACGCTGCATTAATTGGATGTGATCAACATTTCCCAGCTTGGTCATTTCTCACATGCCTTCTTCCTGTCTCTTTACTCTGGCTTAATGTGTACAGCTTTTCCTAGCCATTATCCTTAGGGTCCCATTTATTTTAGCCAATTTGAAAGGCAGCAAAATGAAAAATGTCCTATCTAATCAATATTCCACAAGAGACACTGTCAAATATCTGCATTTCAGAGATTCATCATCCTAGTCTGGCATTATTTTTTTGGCGTTTCTTCAGAGGAATTGCACATAATCACCACTGTATCACCTTTAATTTTCATTTTCAGAATCTGATTCACTGGGTATTTAATAAGCTAGACTTCAAACATTTCTTGACAAAGTGATCCTTGAGTTTTAAATTAAGGTCATAAGCATTGCCTGGTGTCGTTGCTCCAACTGGTTTCACTTACAGCTCTCATTATGAACACTGATTACAGTTCTGTCAGCAGGCCAAGACCAGAACTTAGTTTTCATCTATTTGTGCTATAATTCAGACAATAAATGTTCACCATCATTCATCCTGTGTGCAGAACTTAAAGTCCTCCGTGTTTTACTGTACGTGGGTTAATAATTCAAATGACCGTCTGATTGGTGACTTTAATCATTCTCTTGCTGTCAAATGAGGATCAGAGGCCACAGACAGATTCATAACACCATAAGCACTGCATAATTGGAAATTATAGTCCTGAATGAAAGTGTAAAATTGGCTTTTGTCTGTGACAAAACAGCACCAAAGGAGTTAAGTTTACTTTTATTTTTTGTGGGTGTGCACATCTTGAATCAAAAGTTCAGATGAAGTGGTTCTGTTACTTTATAAAGATAACATTATAACAATGTAAAATGTACAGATGGATATGTAAATAAAGATTGAATTCCAGAGAGTAAAAACCAGGAATTCAACAAAAGGTTAAGTTGCTTTTTATTAGTGGATTTGTTCAGCTGTAAGTTAAAAAACAAAACTCTATTGATTAATACCTTTTATGTGTTACTGGCTGATGGAAACATAAAACAGACTGAATGTATCATATAAATACAGCTATATAGGCTGTGTGTTGACAAAATGTCTTCAGGCTATTGTAAAAGACATAAATGAATATATACTTGCACCAAAAACGCAAAAAATTGAAATGAATCAGGACTGACAGTTCAAAGGGACTTCACAGCCTTCTTGTCTGAGTCTCACACGCGGCACGTTTTATTCTTGCCAATCCTGGCCAGATTCAAATGTTTAAATAGATGTTTACAGCCAAGTCTACAAAACTTTACTTTGAGACTAAATTTAGCCCACGTTTAGCCGAAATGGTTGTGGACAGTTCAGAAGCTTTTCAGATCGCTTCTTTCAACCTCAAAATGCTCACAGGTCAGATGCCGAGGAACCCAGGAGAGACGTCCAGATTGAAGGTATGCCAGATAAGAGTCTGGCTTCTTGACCCTCTGGTTTCTGTAAAGAAAAAGGAAATGGTTTTGACAACAGAGGCTAAAGAAAAGAGAGAGATTGGCCCTTTATAAGCAGAAATATTTTCTATTTTTTCTTTTTTCTTGGTCAACTGCATGATTTAAAATGACAGTTCAAATTTTCTGAAGTGTCATTCGGTGGAAGGGTTTTGAACAATCATTATCTTACCTGTTGTAGATGGCTTTTTGGATGGGCTCCTTTAGGAGAAATACAGACTGACAAGCTAACAACTAGTCTGAACACATCCAAGACCAAAATGGGTCACTGCCATCTTCAAACTCCAGTCTCCAACATCTCATAGCCCTTCATATGACCTCTACTTGTGGCTACATTTGCGCCACAATCAATTTTGCATCACATACTTGTTCTGAAAGAATTTATGGGTTTTAGCAAGTACATACAGTATAGCAGCAGCGGGATTATCTCAACATTTTGGCCAGAATAACTAAAAAGTACAAAATTTACAGCAGTATAAAAGGTTTATAACATAGTGTTTAAATAAACCACTATGAACTATTTTAGAATTGGGTTCTTTTAAGACAGCAGCTGCTTTCTGAATAACTACTAATCTATTTCTCCAAACTGAAGCAGTTCAAAGAGCTACAGTATCTACAGCAGGTAAGCTAAAAATTGTTGACAATCTTTCTACAGAACCCCACTTCAAACGAAGTGAAGTATTCTTTTTAAAGAGAAACAGACAACATTCAAGGGAGTCTGGTTCTGTTTAAATCCATAAGTTGACCTCATCTGACCTGTGTCTTTGGATCAGCCAGCCAGAGCAGCCAGACCAAATAAGAGCACAAAGGATTTGACCCAGAAACGGAGTAAAGAAAGGCACCATAAGAGCAAGAGAGCTCTTGTGTTGTGCAATGATGAATCCCACGACACAAAAAAAATATTCCAATTTCCTTCAATTTTTTTTGTCCCAGTAACCAAATATGCACATCTGAACCTTTGCAAAATATATCAGTGAACTTTGTAGCGAGAAATAATACATCTTAGGAGGACAGAAGGTTGAATAAGAAGATGCATTGAGAAGATCTCACCTCGGAGCGTGCAGTGACCCATGACTAAGGTTTGCCCTCGCCGTCTCCCTGCTCAATACAGCCTCTGCTGTCTTTAAAGCACAATTCTGCTACTTTTGATTACTGACAGGGTCACTGATTACGGCCCCTTTCACGGCTGTTTCCGAGAGCTGCCCACAAAACCGCGTGGTTGTTCAAGAGAGATTTGATGTGCATAACGAAGCTTCTGTGCGTAAGTTTGCTCTTAACCAACCAGCCAGTTTGCTCAAAACCTTAAGAACATCTCCTCAGACTCAGAAGAGGATGACATCCTACAGCTCTCGATGCAGCTGCTAATCTGGAGCTATAAATCAAATTGGCAGAGCCACTCCCTCTCAGCCTCAGCCACATAAAAGCAGCGAGTGAAGCATATTGATGGCAGCCCCTGGAGTGCAGTAGCAGCCGTCCAACTGGACCAACGCCTGGCAGTGCTTCTGGTCGCTTCCTGCCATTGCAGGCGCACGGGGCTTAGCAGCGGCTTGTCAAACCCACTGTGCCGTGAAAGCATGACAGCGTGAGGCCTGTAGATTAAAACCACTCAGCGCTCTGACATTGCAAGAGGAGACACAAAACAAGATTTGACAAAAGTCAGAGTTCTGGGTTCCATCCAGATTAAAATTTTATTCTATTTATGGGAAGAAAAAAAAATTAGTCAACCAAGAGAAAATATCTGCCCCCCTGACACCGAGCTCTTATTCAAATTCATTGAGTTTGCTGTCAGTGCTTGCACTTGCCACTGAATCTGCCGTGCAGGCATTTAAGATGAAACAGAAGCCATAAGAGTAACAAAGCGAATTGTTTTGACAGAGCATTCCCACGGTAATACTTCCCTGAACCGGAGAGAAGCATAACAGGCTAAGTTATACAGCAAAACAGCAACCTTTTCAGTAAATACTTACACCCCTTCAGAGCTCTCGTGTGGTGGCTCCTACAGGTCCTGCCGGCTCATAAGGGAGTAAACAGATCAATAGTCTCACCTGAGACTTGGATGCTCACCTTCTCCGAGCAGCTGTGATCTAGCAGATTCTGTAAATCCTCTCCTTTCAGCTGCAGCCTAATAACACTAATGGGCATCAATGCTCCCACTGACCCTTTATTACACTGATTAAGGCGACAACCTGAAATATAATGTCTTAATCTGATTAGGAGACGGACACAGCAGAGCAGGAAAGGGACAGAGGGGGAGCTGGCTAAACGAAATGGGTTTTCATTGTTCATGAATCCTAATGAGTAAATTACATAGAATTGGATGTCTACCCATTTTTTAGGTCATCCAAAGTGTTCTTAAAAGTCCACATTATAGTGTAGAACATCCTGCTTAGGGTCTGCAAGTGCATTTGTACATACATCTGCAGAGTCAAGCCTTTTTTTTTTATTCCCGCTTGACTCAGTTGAAAAATGATGTCTGATTTCTGTTACAGTTACGGTTTGCTTCACTTTTCAAAAAAAAAGATGTCATGTTTCGAGACTCTTTAAAATTCCAGAAAGAGACAAAATAATGCACCTCAGTTGTGGCATTTATCACATGATCCAGGCCAGCCTAAGAATCAATCATCTCCCCTGAGATGGAAGCAGCAGTGATGGATACCACCCTCCGCCTTGCTGCGAGACAGGAGCGGTGTGTGTTTGGGTGTGTGTGTGTGTGTGTGTGTGTGTGTGTGTGTGTGTGTGTGTGCGTGTGTAGACCTCACTTCATTTAGCACAGCACCACAGGGGAGCCATGGGAAATCACACAGAGACACGGAGAGAGAATAAACAAACAAATCAAAAGCATTAAACCAAGCAAACACAACATAGGAGGCTTTTTTTAAAGGACCGTTAAACCTCCATTATCCACCTCAAATTAAATCTCTTTCGTTTTTTGGTAGCCTTTGGGGAGGTATGCAAAGCACAGGTTTCAAATTAGAGTATCCACACTCCCTGAACATATCAGTCTTAATCTTGCGTTATTTTTGAATATCTTGTTTCTTTTATAGTGTGAAAAAAACGTGATGTCGTTTCCCTCAAACAGAACCTCATTTCTTTAAAAGTTGTTGACATTTTTTACGATTAAAAGCAGAATTACAGCATAAATGGTTCCATTTTATGTTATTATAGTGTTTTCTTGAAACTATAAAATAAAACTTTATGTGACCATATCACAATTTTATGGCTTCATGCACTCAGTTAGTAAAGTGAAAAGGGACCTAAAAGTCACTGTGGTTAGTGGATCAATTCAATAAACATTAGCATATATTTTTAGCAATTTATTGTCTTTTTCTGCACATTTGATGCTGAGATAAAAAAAACAGGGTTTTATTCTGAATATAGTGCATATGTTATATAAACAAAAAGGCATTTTATCTGTTTTATTTTTATTCTATTGTTTTTTTTTAGAGAGAAAAAAAGGTTTAGTTCAAACATATTGCCGTATTGATGCAGTTTGTTTTAAACTTCATCAGTTTCATTTGAGAAGAAATTTTAAAAACTGTATCACTAGTTTTGTTTGGGATAAGATAGTGAAATAGTCTAGTGAGTTACTGATAGTCTGAGTAACTACAAAGTTTTTGCACTTTAAAGATATCCAAGGTGTTTTTTTTCTGTTTGTCTTCAAAAGGAATTAATTTCTTTGTCATCACAACTTAGAAGTAGTGGACCGTAGAACAGGTGGTTAGCACTGTTGCCTTTCAACAAAAAGTGCAGCACTGAACACCAAGCATTTGACATTTAAGTCAATGTTCACATTTATAGCAGTGCAAATGTGATTAATCTTTCTGCCATTTGACTAACTTGCTGGTAATATTAGAGGATAATTGTAAATATTTGATCAAGTACGTGGAATTAAGACTCTAAAACAATATTAGATCAGTTAGGAAGTTTATGATGTGCTTGTGTATTTATGTTGATTAATCTTAAAATCTCTTCTTTAATGTAAAACAGAGGCAGTATGTATGCATGTATCATTTGTCGCTTTTGCTAAAATTAAAACATGATTGAGAAGATCAGGCGCATTTTAGATGTCTGTCGCTTTCATCTTCATCTGGATTATTTAATGACTGAGTGCCTGCAGCTGTGAAATGGTGGGTGGGATCAGAGTTGATGTGTGTTGCATGCTGAGAAAGCTTCAAGCTTGAATGGCATGTGGCACTTTCTTCTTTTTTTTTCCCAAGAACAAATGTTAAGACCCAATGAACTGAAAAAACCTAAAACAATCATTGGTTTCTGCGTTGTGTAGGTGTCTGTGCTTGGTAGTGCCTTTTTAACTTTGTCATTTGTTCATCGGCTCTTTTTACGTCAGTTTGCAAATCTTAGCCTTCTGCCACAGGCTCACCCAACTTAAGGCTGGTTTGTGCATTGTGAGCCTCAATCAGAAGTCTGAGTGCAGCAGGAATTCAGTATTCTTGGATGACATTTCAAATGAATAGATGGAAAGTGGCCATAGAAATAGTGAAGGTTAGTCTAAAAATAAGGAAGAAAAAGTCTGAATCTTTTAGATCTCGACTAAAAAGAAGCAAATACAGATGATAAAACTTGACATGCTTTACTGCGCTGAACTAGAAATGCAGTAAAAACTCAAGAATGTGAGGAATTTTTTTGATGTTATGAAGTCTAAATAAAGGAGTCAGTGAAAAAGCAAAGTTAGGGAAATTTTAAACTCATTCATGCAGGCGATAAATTAGAGCAGAATTATTTTCAAACTCAATTCAGTGCAACCCTCACTTTCCCAGGGTTTCATCATTTTTTTCTGCTTCGAACAACTTTCTTCTTTTAAACCCTACAAAGAAATGATTGATAATATTTATTAAATGTAACAGCCTGCAACACTGACCCAATTAAATTTTAGTGTGCAATCTAAAGTCCTTGTGCTCTTATTGCTGTTTGTATGATTATATGCAAGTAACACAATATATTTGGCAAAGAAAATACGAGTAAATATGTTTTTATGAAAACAAAACAAAATTAGAGAAGTGAGTCACACTGAAATAGAAGATTTTTCTTTTGATTAACATAAATAAAGGGGAAATGTTCATGTAAACAAGTGCAGGAAACAAGATTTCTCAGGGTGGCTGTGTGGAATTCAAAACGTTCCCCTTTAATAGAAGGTATTTTTCTTAGACTGTTCCTGCCCTCACCTTTTCAGTTTGACTGACATCGTGATTGCAGCATCATGATGAGCTGAGGCAGATTTGAATCTATTCTTCAGAGACTTGGATATTCTCACCCTTTCACTTTGGCCAATTATTCTTTTTTGTGACTTGTAGGCATCTGAACAAAATTACAACAAAAAGACGTTAAAATGAGCCTCGTTTCTACAAATTACAGACATTGACAAAGAAATGGGAGATTAACTCACCAAGGTTTGTCAGACTTTTTTTTTATTGTCAATGTCAAACTTGGACACTTTGATACTAAGAGTTTGAGCACAGTTTCTGTTGGAAGTTTTAAAGGGCTTCATATGGGTTTAAGACCAGATTTAGCCCATTATACAGACTAAACATGCTTTGTGCCTTGAGTCTTTGTTTTTGTACCTATCTGCATACAATCTCTTGGTGTTTAAAGATGACATGCTATGCCCTTTTTTCATGAGATGAAAGCATTACCAGAGGTCCTAAGAAAATAGTTTTTTCTTTGGTCATAACACAGTACCAAAACTCTCTTACTTAATCTGTCTTCTGAACTTTGAATTTTGGCAGCTGATTTTGAGGAGTGTAATGAGACACCTGACTCCACTAGTTTCTTATATTACAAGGACAAGTGTGTTTGGACATGGTTTTTGAGGCATCAGTTTTCAGTCTGGCAACAGCACGCACAGCAAACTGAGTTCAGACTAGCACTCGAAGAAGAAAAAGAAAAGGAAAAGGAAAAGAAAAAGACCACTTTTCTCTTAAACATTTGTTGAATCCTACATTTGGCCACAGATGATAGCTTGTAACCTATCTTTTTATGCAATCATGTGTCTAACTGGTCCAGGTTATTAAAAAGCTACCACTTATACAAATGCCAAAATTTTTAAACTTGGACAAAAGTCACAGAATTGTATTTTGATATCAGATTTTTGAATTATTAATGGACCTAAGCAAACAATTAAAAAATTCTAAAACTGTCTCCTTCAACCTAAAATTTGAGCTTGTTTGCAAATTGTGTCTTACCACCCCTAATAAGGCTAATTGATGTTTTTTGCAGTAACCTGCACATGGCTTGGTGGATTCACATACCAGTAATATACTGTAAAGTCCTCCTCAGATGGGATAAAGACTGTGCTGCAATGTACAAAATCAGCCGAATCATGGATGGTCTTTGCAGGGTTTTGACAAAGTCTTCAGGCACCTCTTGAGAATGCAGTAGGACCCCCATTGAGTGTGATTGGTCAAGAAAGGCATCTGGGTCCTGGATGGATTGTGGGGGAGCGAAGTGGCTGTGTGTTCATGGCGAACACCAGTATCACTTAGCAGTGAAGAGAATTTGGAGAGGGACCTCCTACTTAGGCTGTAGCCCCTTTATACCCTCCTCACGTGGGCAGCGCTCCTGGCATTTGGGGCTTCAGCCCTCATTTTTTTTCCTGAATAAACCTGGATCTTATAGCACAATAAATGTAAAAACGCAAATCCATTCCAATCCATGATTATGCTGCTGAAATAATATTTCAGTTTCTCTTTATTTCATGCAAGCAGCATCCATTTCACAGTGCGTGCACTATCATCAGTCTGTTCCTGGCACATTGAAATTTTGCACAAGGCTACAGAGATTACCTGTGCTGTTCTGGTAAAACTGTAGTCAGAGCTTGTTTACTTTAGTTCTGTTGTGAATGACGTTAGGAGTTTAATTTCTAAGTTAGAGACGTTCAGGTGAGACTGGAGGAGAGCCAGAAGAGGTTTCTCATGTTTCTGCAGCAGCAGAGTGACACTGTGTCATAATCAAGTTGATGAAGGAGGCACCTTTATCCAGCTGGTCTGGTTAAATGGTTCTGAAACAGTTTTGTTTTTAAACAAACATTTCATAGATAGTGACATTATGACAACCTAGCGCGGATGTGATGCCAGTGGCAGAAACATGGTGTGATCTTCTAGCCTGTAGGTTCATCGTGGTGCGATTTGAGAGAGTTGTGCCCCAGGCATGGTGCAATTGTGAGCATACATGGTAAGACCGACACGGAAACTTGTGGCTGATACAAAGAGCTTTGCGAGGATGCAGAAAATAGCAGAAAACAAAGTATTAAAAACAAAGCATTGCGATTGTCTTAACTCTGAAGGTTGTTATCCAAATTACTTGTGATCCTAGGTCATGTAGGTCAGAAAGCATAGCAGGGGCGTCATCCAGTGTGGTAAGGGTCTTGATTCTACAATTTAGGCATGGATCAGTCTGTAATTTCAGGCTATTCCATTTTTGTGAAGCAAAAAAAAAATAACTTCATTATAAAAGAATGTCCTGTAAATCAGTGTATCTTTAGAGAACCAATCTTAAAAGCAAAGTGCTAGGATTAAGACATTTTATCCTAGATTACCATTTCCGTTGTTATCTGTTCAACTACGTTGCTTTTATTGTGTTTTTAAATTCATTTTTGTGTGCTTAGCTTTGTCACTTTATTTCTATGCTTTCTTTTATCTAGTTTATTACTGATGTTCAGCACTTTGTTTCAGCTATGGCTGGTGTTAAAGCGCTTTATAAATAAAGTTGATGATGATTATGATGATGTTTTTCTTGCTGATATACTGTTTGATCCATGGATTTAGATGAAAAGGCTGACAGTGTGTTTTTTATGACAATATTTGATACTTACATACTCTTATTTGTATCACATTTTAACATATGATATCATCTTGTCATGCCTACACATTCTAATTTGGGCACCCAAATCTATTGAACACATTCTGTGTGACAATTGCTGTGATCAATTCTGCACAGACCTTCCGAGTAACAAGTCTGTTGTTTTCTGCTGGCTGATTATATCCAGTGATTGTTTTTTGTGGGTTCTTTTGGCAAATAATCCCTTTAATACATCTTCCCTAGCTTCATTAACTTGGACATTTTCAATCAGGATGAGGGGAATTACACCAAGGGAACAAAACAAACAGGAGAAACAAAGTTGTTGCTTATGCAATTTAGTTATCAGTGTGTAAACTTAAAATTTACCAATTATGTTTTAATGACTATTAGTAGCTTTGACATCAACAAAACCTCAGTTCTGGATGAAATGTAAAGCAATAATTTATTATATAAAAAAAGAGAGAATATAATGTGTGTTGCTTTGTGCATTATTTTATCAAATATTTAAAGAGTTTTTGCAACAACTTGAGAGAAAATCAAGCTTCAAAATTTTTAACAGGCTGACACTTTACAAGTTAATGTAATTTGGGTACAAATTGGTGTAATAACCGTGGTGCATGTGTGTGCCTCTTTATTTTGTTAATGTTCATATTTTTAGTTTTACTTAACCCAAATTAGAATGTCTTAATTTATTGATTACCTGAACCAAATGCAGCCTTTTGTTTGTTGTTCTAAGAGTTTTCTTACTTTCTTTTTTAATAAAACTTCTTTGTTGTAACATTGCTTTTTGGTAATAAGTCTTATACTGTTGGAAAGCCAGTTTATTTTCCCCTAAATGGTGACATATTTACAAGGACAATGCACTTGTGGGTTGAGCCTATGAAAAACTTGCCAAATCTTCTATGTTATTACCAAGCAGCCTTTTATGCTTGACTCTTCTTTTGCGTTTCTGGTACCTGATTGGCATCTGATTATAAGCACCTGTGAGCTAACCAGGGGCTATCCCATATCTTCTAGGACCAAACTTTATCCTCCAAGATGGCAGCACTTGCCTCCACAAAGCAGAGTTTGTCAGAGACTACCTCCAGAGTTTGAGAGTGGAGAGGATGGGATGTCCTGGCTGCCGTCTTGACCTCAACCCCATTGAACAGCTGTGGGATCAGCTTCAACGTGCTGTTTAATTCAGAAAGACCAACACAATCACAATCATGTTGACTGATTTACAACAAATGATGGTTGAAGAATGGGATGCCATCCCACAGCAGTATGACCAAGCTGGTGAGCATCATGTGGAGGTGGCTGTGTGTGGTTCTTTCACATGTGCTGGTGTAGATTCTCAGTCATCCAGGCCATGGTAAATTCAAAAAATGGTAAAAAACAAAAACAACTGGACTTCTATTCTGTAGCTGAAGACGTTTCGCTTCTCATCCGAGGAGCTTTCTCAATTCAGAAATAGAGAGTGTGGAGTTGAGCTTTTAAAGCTGAGATGTGATGTAAGCTGGAT
>NC_051447.1:8685820-8712486 GCF_001649575.2 Kryptolebias marmoratus | reverse complement strand
AAGGACTCTAACGAGCCTCCATTGTTAGGAGAGTGAGAACAATTTGCAAGCAATCCAGCTTACATCACATCTCAGCTTTAAAAGCTCAACTCCACACTCTCTATTTCTGAATTGAGAAAGCTCCTCGGATGAGAAGCGAAACGTCTTCAGCTACAGAATAGAAGTCCAGTTGTTTTTGTTTTTTACCATTTTTTGAATTCTTTCACATGCTACCGAGGCCCTCGTTCATTTAATGAACAAACCATTAAATTGCCAATATGTCTTGTTTCTTCATACTTTAATCATCCAATCCAATAAATGACACCAAACAAAAGTCAGTAGCAGAATAAGGTGTTTAGCATTGCCAAAGAAGATTTAGCTAGTTTTCTATGGGCGCACCACAACTACTCAACTCTGCTCCCCAGTCAGTAAATGCATTTTCATTACAAATTTGGCACCATTTAAGGGGAAATAAACAAGAAGGATTAAAAAACAGAAATTTCCAGTTGACCTTGAATGCAGAATAGCAAAATTTACAGAAAGCGTGAAAACACTGGTCAGTCACCAAGTATGGAAAAGCAGGATTAATGTGGCCTGAAAACACAAACAAAAAGATCAAAATTTTCAGCAGAACCAATCAGCGTTTCCTTACTGTTCATAAAGTGTTACAACTATAACTTTAAGTGCGTCCAAAGATTTAACTGAGAAATAAAATTTGTTATGAGTCCTGCTTTGCAGTATGACTTTTAATATCTGCGTTTAAAATACAGAACCTTGAATCTCACTGAATAAATAAATTCACAACAGTATCCTAATTGTAAATTGCATGTACACACCTTGCATTTGAATCATAGTTGTTGGAACCGTTCAGCCAATAGCACTGAATAACAGTAATTTGTTCGCAGCAAACGGTATTTTTTGTCAAACAGTTCTCCACACTCACTCATTTCCAAGGTTACTGGAATCATAATGAGCCCCATTCTCGCACAGACGGCTTTGGAAAATGCAGCTCTGCTCCCGCGGAGATGTTGGAATGAGAGACAGGAAATAACCAGCTGTGCAAACTTTATTCAGAGAGGTGGCTTGCCTTTTGCAACTCGGGCTTCAAGTAATTGACTGATAACATGTCATGTTGTCAATCTGTGGCTGCAACCCTTGAAGCATTGAAGCATTTTAACATTGACTTTCTAGGTCTTTTTTTGATGTCTCATAGTAAAATAATAATCCCCTCTTACCATTTTGGGAAGATCTTGCAAAAAAAAAAAAAAATAACACCTTGTTGGAAACAATTATTTTGTCATGTTTTTTTATTTGAACGCAGATAATGCAGAAGTCTAAGCATGATGTTGAGGAATAAATAAAAATAAATGAGGCCCTTTCAGCTACTTTACTACAAATAGTACAAGATATGGTACTGCAGTTTGTATTAGTGGCTTCTGCCATGAAAGGCAGGTGATAATGTAATTGCTTGTGTCTTTGTGGGCATGTGTTAAACTGAACAAGATCTTTGGTTAAAACATTGGCATGAGAAGCAGCAGGCATCAGCAGGTGCCTCATTTTATTTCAAGCATGCATTTTTCAAAGAAATCGTGTCCTCTTTTTTTCTTGTTAATAAATGAAAGTTCTAAAAGGCCAAAACATAAAAATAAAAAAATCAGCTTACAATAACTGGGAACTAAAAGCTCATTGCTAAAAATCTTTTCGTCTTTTGGAAAATGTGTGAAAGATGGACTTATTCAACAAATTCTGCCTACAGGCAAAACAGACATCAAAATCGAGTAATTATCCAAATTAGAAATGACAACAGCTTTCCTTGGGCTTCTTTTCTTTTCTAATGTCAACAAAATAGCCATCATCATGTCAGGTCCATTAATGAGTGTTTAGATGAGGGGATTAGATTATTATGTTGGGATGAGATGTTGGGTTAGGTGCACTGTTTGCTGCAGCAGCAAATGAGAAACACCAATTAGCCATGTTCTAATGGCAGACAGAATGGGTTTTGAGAACAAAAGTCCAGCAGCATGCTTTCGTCAAAAAAATAAAGCTGTCAGTCAGGGCACAAGGGAATGAAATGCTGGAAATAGAAGGGAGGACAGATGAAAAAAGGGCTAATTACATAGCTGACACCTCTTGCTTTCATACATTCTAGTTTTTCCACAAAAGCATCTTATTTAAAAAAAAATCTGCACAAATCTGTTCAAATGCTGTCGGCAGTTTGTGTTATTCTTTTAGAATAAGTTTTATGTCAAGAACTACAAGTTGTATCCTTATCACCCGCCGCCGAAGGTGGAGTGATACCGTTTTGTTAGTGTCCGCGTGTGTGTATCTACAGCTCAGTCAGTTTTACAAATACTGAGCTAACATTTGGCGCTGTGGTAGCTGAGACTGATTCCCAACTTACACTATGAATGCCAACTAATTGCATGAGATCCGTGTTTCAAACTTGGCCATTAACTAAGTTTTAAAAAAAAAAAAACTTTACGTGCTATTTCTGTGTAAAAACTAGTTTGCTAGCAAAATATCTTATGAACCACTCGACAGATTTCAACGAAAAGCTCAGAAAATAATTATTAGCTGTACATCAGCAACTCGTTAACTTTAAAAGTCAGCACAAATCAAGATGGCTTCTTCAGCTAATTGACATTAACCTATACAAAAAATGCCCATAGCTCAGTGAATTTTACAAACATTGAGCTAAGTCTTGGTGCGGCAGTATCTGACAGTCATTCACAACACATACTCCAAGTGCTAACAGACCATGCAAGATAACACAAAATGTTCCTTGGAACTGCACATGTGTCTTTCATGGTTTGACCATAAGGTCTATAACTCTGTCATTTCTTAAGATAGGATGAATTTGGTCTAAAACTTTGGGAAGAATGGCAGTGGGCAATATGTATTCAGTCAAATAAAGCTAGGCCTTCAAATAATGATCTGTTTAAACCTCACAGTCTTTGTTTAACTGAGCAGCCCCGATATGGTTATTCTAGGTAGGTCAATGCAAATAGAAGACGTGACGCAGGACTATTTAATATACTGCATACATAATTTGATGGGAACGTTTTGTGAAATGTATTAAAGATGTGGAGAAAGGGAACTTATTTTAATTTAGATCTTTAAAGAAGCTAAGAAGAGGTCTTTAAGAGCTTGGTTTTAATTTAAACTTTAGTGGAAGAGTCCTAGCATTGATGGAAAACCTGTCAGAAATAGTGTAAACCTGTTTAAGTGAGGGCATCAGGTTGAAATAAAAAAGATGAAAAGTCAGATATCACATTACTTCACCACTTATCCTTTTTCATCAGCACATAAATGAGAGGGAGTGACACGCTCATTGAATCGGGAACGCCACATAAGTGGATCCTGGTAAAATTGCCCGTCTCCATAACAGCAGCTTGACAGCCTGTCAGGTCTGAACACTTCTGAGAGTTTTGGTCATGGCGCATCTGTTGTTCGGATCAAGGTTGACTTTGGCGGATTAGCATCTGTCAGCTTTATTTTGAGCAACACGGCGAGGCTTCAGAACGGAGATTACTGCCAAGGATGCTGATGGCCACTTGTAAACAGCTCTGGCGCCTTGCGTCCCCGTCTTATCTGACGTAGCTGGAGTTGCTTCTTTTTACCAGCAGTTGAGAAAACCAGAGAGAGCTTTCATACATCAGTGGATCTAGGACTGCAAGTCCCATAACACCCTACTGAAACTGACAGTTTGTGATAGTCTCATGGCTTTGGGCTTTGTGTTGCATTTAAAGTACACAGCAAACTGTAAATAGACATGGCTTTACTCCCTCTGAAGCTGTCAGAGAAATGTATATTTGTATGTAAATGAGAACGCTGTAATAGAACAAATTAAACCTGGTACTGTAAAAAAGAACAACCTGTCCAAGGGCAACTTAACTCTGCCTTACTTTTTTATTTTTTATATCGATAAGAAATGAATCACGAGAAAGACAGAATGGTGGAGGGGGGAAGGGTGAGCAGTGAAATACAGAAACAATGAAGTGGAACAAATCCAACAGGCACCGGCTTTATCTCATTCCCTTCGCTTTCTCCGCCTTTTTTCCATTTTTGCTATCTTCCCTTATCTTAATGAGCACCACAGCTTTCTATCGAGGGACGGTGCCAGTGTGATACATCACAGGCAGGACACATACAGGGGAGCGAGGACAAGACAGGGTGACAGTGATGCTGGCAGAGCGATTAGGAGCGCTTATGCAGGCATGCTGATTCAGAGTGCGGGCAGGAGAGCGCCATCATGCTCAGGGAAATGGCAGAGGTGGGCTCTCATCATCTCCCAGAGAGGAAAATGTCAGGAGGATTTGAAAAGTGGAAGACTCAGTGTGTGGCTGAGGCTCAGTTTAAAGAATGTCAGAAAGTGCATGAGTCCAGAACCAGACCAAACTAAATACTTGTGTTAAATGTAAATCCAGAATGGAGCTGTGATTTTTGTTCATCAAATATTATTAATACACGTCTTCACCTGTTATTTCAATCTATTCCAATGAGATGTATGAGCTGATTTAAACGAGCGGCCATAAACGGTAGGTCTAAATGCCCTAAATCAGTGACCATCAACTGGTGGTCCCTGGGCCATATCCAGTCTATGATCTCCCTAATTCGGTCCCATCCACAAAGTATTAAATTATCAATCAAAGGCATAGGATTTCTTGAAGAAATGTTGTGAAGTGTCCAATGTAGCCACTTTGGGCAAACCTTAAAAATAACACTATTTTAATATTTCCTGTGATCTGTTAGCACTTGGAGTATGTATTGTCAGCTACTACCACAATAGATTTTAGCTCAGTATCTGTAAAACTGGCTGCGTTATAGTCATTTTTGTATTTTCTAAGGTCAGCTGCTTGTGGTGGTCAGCTTGAAATGGGTTGACTTCACATGCGAATCAGTTGTGGATGAACACTCAGTAATTACTTTGAGTGTTTCTTTAAGTCATGAGATATTCTGAAAACATGACGGACAATAGTTGACTAATAGTTCATGGCAAAGTTGTAAGAACAGATCTTGCATGGTCAGTTAATGCTCAGAGTACAAGTTGTCGAACAAACTTTTAACCAGTTATAGCCATTAATGTTGGTCAAGGTTGCTTAGCTGTGGCAGGCCATCTTGAATTTTGTTGACTCTAAAAGGTGATCAGTTGTGGATGTACACTGAATGATTACTTTAATTAATTAAAATCCATTTAGTGGTTCATGACATTTTGCTAACATGACAGACAAACACACACACACCCTTTCACCTTTGGGGGCAGGCGATTATTATTCATAGCTTGACAAAAGAAACTGGTTGTTGTTCAGCTAAGAAAGGGTTAAGGACAGGAGTGTTTTGGCCAATCAGATGCTTGCTAACAGCCCTTAAAAAGGTTGGCTGACAGTCTTATATTGTAATAGTGTCATGTTAGGGTGTGGCTGCTTAGCTTAGTAGGATGTGCTTCTTTTTGCTAATGTAATCTAATTGTAGATGCCTATTTGACATCTATGGCAAAGTTAACCCATTAACTACACAAATCTTTGACTTTTAGGCTAAATTTAGCTTGACATTTGTGTACAGTTTAGATGTCCTTCAGACATCTTTTTAGCTGCCTAATTAATTTTTCTTGTGTTTATCATTCTTATTCAATTTTGTTTCCCATGTTTTATCATTTGCCTTAATTTGTACTTTTGACATTCATTTACATGTTTAATTCACAAGTCAAATCATGTAATTTGTCTTGACAGGTCCGCAACTTCAGAATACATTCTCATTACATTTAAGCAGCTAATAAAATCTTTAGAGTGACGTGAATGACATTTTGCTCACATAAACACTTTGGCGACACTTAGCTGAAGCTGCTCATAGTCCAGAATTAAAATATCTTAAAACCACTCTATGTGCAAAGTCTGGGAGCTCACTTGCATAACAGTCTGATTACTCAGAGGCGACATTGTACTGCATTAATAAAAAGGTGACCTTTTCATTTGTTTGCTGCAGACTCTGCCTGCTATAATGTAGTTTTAATTCAATCATGCCCTCTCAAAATGTTGAGCAAATTATATATTAAATGAATGTATATTTCATCTCCCATTCTTTAATTTGGAAAAAAGAAAGTTTTTTGCTTACGTTAAAGGACTAAAACAGGACTGTAAAAGTATTCTATAAAAATAAGAGTTTTACAAAGGTTTTCTGGTTTGGTCTTCCAGGCTGCATGTTAAGTAACTCATCACTGCTACATGTGCCGCTTTTGGGGGTGAAGCTATATTAAACTAACTGGTACAGTTTATTTTATACAAAAGGCGGCATATCAAATAAAGCAGGCATGAGCTTAATAAAGAAATAATCCAAAATGTGCTTCTGAAACATATCTGTATTTGAGTTTTGGACTTTATTTTTCTCTTTCAAAAACTATTTGTTGAAATCAAAATATGGTAGGTCTAGAAGGATAGATTTCTATCCTTGGAAAGATTTAAATATTACAGTGTCCTTTACTTAATCTTTAACAATGTGGCGTTTTTAGGCTTTTTAAAATCCTAATCCTGAAAGGTTAAAATCGTCAGATTTTGTTGAGAAATCATTGGTACAGTTTCCTTTTTGAAATTAGAGGGCTGAACTATGAAACTGACCCCAATACTAAATAGGGAAATACAAGAGCTATGTTAGCCAATTTGCTTGTTTAGTTTTGGCACTTTTAAGCAAATTTTTAAGCAATGTTATCATTCTCATGGGGGCTGGATAACTTGGGTGAAGATCTTAGCTTATGGAAACAAAACAGTAAGACACAGCATTGCCACATAATGTGCATAATAGTCTTCCTGGCCAAGCAAAGCTTAACAGTGACTCTATTTTCCTGTGAATCGGAGCTTGAAGAGCCGAAGATGAGCCATGGAGGGAGACATGCACCACATTGTGCGAGAACAATCACAGATGTTCTATTTTTGCCCACAAGACACAGATTAGATAATCAAAAGTGGGCACATTTTTATGGGAGAAGAAATGGAAATGTCAATACACTTATTCAAGCTCAAAGGATTTTTGCATGCCGTATGTGGTAATGCACACCAAGATGGCTGGACATTATTTTTACATTATTAGATTATTTCCATGGCTTTAGGCTCGCACAAATATGCAGGATGGTTGCGAGCTGCCATTGTTCTGAAGCATCTCACTGGAGAAATGACTGCCAGATGTTAGTGAATATGTCTGATTATGGGCTGCTGAAAAAAAATGTCCTTGGTGCCTCGTGAAAAACATTTGTCACGTATCAGCTAACAAACACTTGGGATGAATTCCTCAAGGGGAACGCAAAATAGGTGTTGTTTTGAAGGATTACGATGCTGACAGCTGATATTTTTTGCTGATTTTGGCGACAAATTTGATGTGACTTAAACAATAAGTCCCCTAAATCCCCATAAAGAGTCCCACTAATGAAATTGTACAAGGTAGGGCCACAGCTCTTCGCTCTTGAGAAGCAATTATGATTAAAATATGGAAATCTGCTAATTAAAGCCAAATCAACAGAGGATACACGGTGAGGGGTTTTCAGTCATGGGTAAATTATGGGTATGAAATAAAATGTTTAATGTGAAGTGAGAGGCGAGATAGCACGCATTTGAGTAGGTAGCGTGACGGTGTTTGTCAAGTCGTATAGCTGCTGCAGGCTTCCTCTCTATGTGACAGGAGAAAATTGACTTGTCCCCCTTTACCTTCCCAGCTTGAGGACATTGTTCATCCATTACTGGCTTAGCTCCATTTTTGATTTTTTTTTTGTCTTTATTTTTTGCCTTCCCCAAGGCTTGTGATATTTTCCAGACACAGTGACTTCTGAACTGTCAGCTGCAGTTCCAACAACATATGATCTTTCCCATTGAACTGCAAGTGTTCAAATAGCTGTCGTAGGCTATTTTAATCTCTGCGCCACAGACATCTAAAACACGCTTCAAGATGTGTTCAACAAATTATGGGGTTGAGAGTGGTGGATTACACTCATTTCTGACTGGGCTGCTTAGCAGAACAGCAGCGGCTGAATGAGACACTGAGTTTTCACAGTCTGCATTTACGAAGCAGCTAAAATATCAGGGCAAACATCTGTCGGCATTTTCTAAAGAAGATGGCTATCTGGGTAGAGGGCACCTTTAAATCGCATGTCTTAAGTGTTGAAAATAATTAGCTGTAAATGACTATAAATATAAGTTTAACTAGAAACACTCAGAAAAAAATTGTGCGATCCAGAGCATCATAAAAATGTAATACATTAATTTTTATTTTATTTTTTTGTGAGAACCCCATCATTTCCTGAAAATGTCATCCAGATCTGTTCATTATCATTTTTTTATCTAATCTTGCTGACAGACAGACAAACAAACAAACAAACACAACTGAAAACATAACCTCCTTGTCGGAGGTAGCAAAGGGGTCAACTGCTGTAGCATAGACAAGGTCTTCAACAGTAGAGTCGCCTGTGGCCTTGACCTTTGACCCCATGACCTTGAAATCAATAGGTATCATTTTTGACCCATGAGTTGTCCAGCTGTGCAGTTTGACATTCCTGCATTACACAGTTGCAGTTAGAGCACAGGATCACCTGTGACCTCGACCTTTGGTGATGAGATTGGACTGGATCAGCACCAAAATTGAACCACTTGTTCCTTGCACCATGTTTAACATTTCCTGAAAATCCATTCATAACGTTCAGTAATCTCGTGCACAGACAGACCGACTGACGCTACTGAAAAACAAACTCCTTGGCGGAGGTAATGAAGTGGTAACCCTTGTCATAAAGAACCATGAGCGTCCTACTGCCGAAGTCTCCAGATAAGAAGTAATAAAAACTCCTCGATTTTGACTCATGGTTGACCATGTCACAAACTGAAACACAAGATAAAGAACAAGTGTATCCAAACATTTGTAGTTCTTACATTTTTATTCAAGATATGCACACAATGATGTGTGTGCACTCCTGTGCATATTTTAGTGTCTGCACTTGATGCACAATGACACATGGCCACCTACGGACTCTCAGGGGAGTCAGAGTAGTTGACTCCGTAGATTAAAGCTTGTTTTTTTTCCCCACCTGCTTGAATGTCATTTCCTGCTTGTTAACTCTCCATTAATGTCTCATACTTCATATCCACTCGACACAAGCACGCAAGAGAGGTCTGGCTTTTATAGGCTTTGTCACACCTGCACAGGGGAGATTTTAACTCTAATTACGTCCTCACGGGCAGAATGGCATTGTGTAACTTTTGATGAATGTCCACTGGGAAGTAATTTTCTAGAGAGTCAGAACTCTTATTGGGTAATCACGATTTTATCACATTGTTGCTCATCTCTGTGGCCCTGGGAATTGTTTTGTTGAGCAAAACCTTTTGCTTAGGTCTCCCAAAAGAAACAAGCCCCTGGTTGGAATTGAGATTAGAATGTTACATCTTCTAGCTTTAGTTTGAAAGGATGACCAGGAAAAAAAAAAGGTACACGCTGTGCTTTCATTTAGTTGTCAAGAAGAGCAAGGTTGCTGACTGAAGGCAAAACCTAAAGGAATAGGACACCAGCAGGAAACCTGAAGGTCCTCATTACAGCAGGTGAGGATCATGACCTTTGGCCCTTTGCAGCATGTTGCCTCTCTTTTCCCTGCTTCTTTAGCACCTCCCAAAAGAAATCTTTTGAGTTTTTGTTTTTTTTTTAACAAATCCATTCATGACTTTTTAGATAATCCTGCTGAGAAGAAGAAAGCAGCCTGTTTCTAGTGAAATGGGTAAATGTTATGAAGTCCAGTAAATTAACTCAAACCAGGATACTTTTATTACCCTAACCTTGGAATTTGGATTCTTTTAAAACAGCCCAAAAATTGGTGTTATGCACAATGCAACTGCCACAAATAAAAGCAAATCTAAAAAAAAAAAAAATTGTCCCAGAATGGTCTTCACCTTAGATCTAATGACTCAAAGTCCTGATGTCTTCCATCATCAATAATAGATCATTGACCCTTTGTGGACCTGTTATTCTCCTGAATAATGCCTGATTGTTTGCTCTCTGCAGTTAAATTACAGTGACCAAATTATCATGACACGAAGGGCACTTTTTCTGGGAGCTCCAAGCTTTGAGAAAACAGCATAAATTAAATCAGGATAGTTTTTTTATCCTCCATGTGCCTGCTTGATAGTCTTTGGGATAAAACAAGTGACTCAAGTTGGGTCTGTTTGAGGTTATTAAAGCTTTATGAATGCCTGAACAATTCTGAAAAAAAAACATTCACCTCCTTTACTATCTTTTGGGTTTTGTTTTGTAAAAAAAGAACTAATATTGTTCAGAATTAGTGGATCATTGTCTCAGTTTTTAATGCAACACTACCATGATGACGGGTGGGCAAAGAGGTGAAAGACTTGAATACAAGAGAAGGTAAAAGAGACTAGATTCATTAACTGTTTCACAAACTGAAAAAGCTGCTGAAGGCAGAAATAACAAAACTAGATTCAGAGCAAAAGGTGTGAGAACTAGGTTTGGTGCGAACTTGTCAAAAACAAATAATGATGGGAGATGAAAACAGCAAGGACCTAGCAACAAAGTGAGCAAAGAAGGGACTGTATATACTGAGAGGGGTGATTGAAGAGTGGGCACAGGTGAGCTGATTACAACAAGAAGCAGGTGGTGAAACTAAGATAGAAACAAGGACAACTGAGGACATCTAGAGGCAGAACATTCATTCATTTCCTCTTACCCGCTTTTTCCTTTTTTGGGTTGCAGAGCAGCTGGTGCCTATCTCCAGAGGTCATTATGTGAGAGGCTGGGTACACCCTGGACAGGTTACAAGTCCTTCACAGGGCCACATAGAGACAAACGAGACCAAGGCAGAACAAGATAACTGAATAACGAAACTAATCACATTCACTTTACCATGTCCTCAGTGCACAGACACAAACTCAAAGACCCAAAACCAAGATGCAGGATTCAATATTAGCCTTTTGGATCATTTTTAAACACACGTTTAGGCATTAAAGCATTAAGGTAACATATGCATAGCAGGTTGCAATAAATTTGAGTTTTCCTATGACATATTTTGTAGCTATAAGTTCATCTGAAAACAATCCCCAACATGTAAAGTATTTTAATATCCACTGGTGATTTCTAAACTCAAACTTTTATAGTCTAACTTTTAAAAATTTGGATGAAGGCAGACAAAAACTGAATTTCTCCAGAGAATCTGGTCTTACCTACAGGTCCACTGTTCTTTGAGGTTTAAAAGAACCACTTCTTCTGACCTGGATGGCTCCAGGGTACTGATTCTCTTCCCAGAGTGGCTCAGTGAAAGATATTTTACTGAGTTTGCTGGAGGGACTATATATCATTTCTAGACAGGGAAGCAACCCAGTATGACACAGGCGCAGCTCAAGTTGGTGGCTGGGGAAGAGGTACAGTATATCTGATTCAGCTCACTGTCAACATGATCCAATACCCAATAAATGACTGAAAATGGATGAATTGTTTTGATGTTTCCTATTGCAAATATTTACACAGAGTTTCCACAAGCATCTCTCAAGATCTATAACTCACAGAGAAAGAGCTTGAGGAAATGAATGCAAATTTGTAATTATTCTCCAGCTCAACATTCAGATTGTTTAACCGTGTTTTATGAGAACACAGTGATGGGTAGAATATTGCTTTGATACAGCGAGTCTCTTTGCTTTGATGGTTATCACAAAAGCTTTCATTTCCTGCTAAGTTTTTTTTTTTTGCCCTCAAATATTTGGATGCATTTGTTGCCTCTGCACCCCCTGGTTTTTGCTTGTCTCCCCGGCTGAATGACAGCCCTGCCTGACAGCAATTTATAAGCACAGAGCAAAATTAAACTATATTTTTCTAGGCAGGAACCTATTGTCATTGTACAATTCAAAAAGACTCACAATACAGTGTGTATATGAATAAAGTTTTTGCTTTCAACTGTTTACCAGCTATCATTTCTGTTAACCAGTTAAACTGCCCAAAATATATGGAAAATGTCATGTTTGCTGTACTTAATTAGTCAGGAAACTTGGATATAAGCAAGTATTTCTTGAGTTTTTTAATTGCTTATATCAATCAGATACTGTCAAAAATTATTGTAAGGTGTGCTGAATGGATGTATAGATCAGCTGTACCGCAGCCACGGCTCATTCTGCATTCCAGTCATGCCCACATGCAAACAGCAAAGACATGAAGGCCTTATTCAGCAAACTCCCATGGAGAAGGCCAATGAAAATGCAAGTAATCATGAAAAGCAGGGGGCAAATGCTCTGGGTTTTACTTGATCAGTGACGAGAGATAGGCTTTTGGAATCCTGCTACATTTAAACATGGATATCATCTTCACAAACGAGCTTGCTTTCATCACACTGGCAGACATTCAGACTCCAAGCAAGATCTCTCTGGGATGCTGTGGCATTGAATTAACCATAACATTGATTGTGTTTGAAACACTTTAGTTACATTTGAAATTTCCAAGCCCCTTCATGGAAAAATGGTAAAGGTGGTATCTTACTTGGCTGCGACTGTTGGAGACTAGTTGGAAAACACCATTCATAAAAATTTGGAAAAGTTCACAATTTCCTTACCCGAGTTACAGAGGCCTTGATGTTTGAATTTTGAACATGTTCAAAACATTTCACTGACAAATTTTCTTTTAAAAACAGTCAGCGATGCTTCATACATTTCAAACCCATCTCAAACCCTTCTTAGTTTCCATAATTCTATAGCACTAGAGCTGTATTTTAATGCCTGCACAGAAGCTCTCCTTAAAATGGAAAACATCAGAGGTTCTAGTCCAAAATGTCCAGATCTTACCACACAGATATATAGTTATTTAAAAAACTGGTCAAAATCTGTCTATTGATTTTAAAAGTGTACTTGAATAGATTCCTTAATAAATGTGGGGGTGACTGCAAAGGTGGGTACAAAGTAAGCTGAGAAGGGTACAATGTTAGTGGAAGTGAGCCTAGAATAGTTTTTCAAGCCATGCACACAAAAAGGTCATTATTTTCAAAAATTGGCTGTGGAAATGTAGTTGCAAGGCTTGGTGGTCATTTGGTTGCAATTCATTAAGTCCACAATTGCAAACTTGCCTATTTTCATGTAGTTTTGAGTCACAAAGAAGTCTCCAATTGTTGCATCCCAGTGAGACTCTGTGTGAGTTTTTAGCTTCACATATAAAGCAAATCACTTATTGTCCTTTGATCAAAAGCACAAATGTTCATTCACTGCTACTTGGATTTATGGCGTGGTCATCTGGCCAGCCTGGAGTCCACTACAATAGACAGAGTGAGGACAGAAGTTGTGAAAAAACGATAGAAGTTGGCCTTCTCTGTTTCCCAGAGGACATAAGCAATTTTCAGCTCTAGTGAGCCAGCTCCAGGAATACCCGATGCCGAGCACAGAACAATATTCAAGCTCATTTATTCACGTCCTCCCAGGGCAGCTACTGACTTGTCACATTTTTTTTTACACAAAATAAAATTGGCAAATTTGGGATTACTGTATCCTCTGACTCAAATTTAATTCTATGAGTTTTGCAGCAGAGGTTTTAAACAATGCTTAAGACAAACATTCAACCAAGCTGCAGTGAATGTGAGAATCCATTAAGGGTTGTGAAATTTTACACCATAAATATCTGAATATTCATCTCTCTAGGAATAATAACGGCAGTGCCACTGCTGCTCTGATTGTGCTCTGTCAGATTCAAAAAGGCACTGACTGCAGTTGTGCTGAAACTTGCAAGTAAGCTCCATGATTGATAGCTATGCTAAGAGTGCCACTGCTGTTCTCCCCAGGTGATGCCAATTGCACTCCAGCTCAGCAGGCATCAGTCCCAGTTTGATTTTTTTAACCAGTCAAAGCTAAGTGAAGTTGCTTTTCTACTGCTAAGTACTACAACTTTAGTCCTAGAAAAATCAGATCAGCAAAATGAAAATTTACAACTTGACATTCAAAATAAAAGATTATGCTGGCTTTCTATGAAAATAAGCGTTTCTGCTGCTGAATGCTCATGTTAGTATGACTAAGTAAGTTAGTGTTTTATGTAGACGTTTTGGACATTTGCAGCTCTCTACTTTGAACTTAAAAAGAATCTTTGTATTTTTAGTTGGCATTGAATGGGACACAGCTTTTGCTGAGTTGTGGCAGAGATTTCAGGTGCGGGACAAGGCTTATAACAGTAGGAGGTGGACAAAGAGCAGCAAAGGGAGAAAACAACTTCTACTGGGCCATGGCTGTCTATTTAGCCATTTTATGTCTCTAATCCACATGGCTCAAGCGAGCCACAAGAGTGTCCCATTTGTATTGTTTGTGTTTTTGAATGTAAATCGTTGGACTTTTACATTTTATGGAGGATTAGGCCAGCTTAGCTCCATGCCTAATGCAATGATTAGGGATTTCTGGCGCAGCAGATAAGTGAATGTTCACTCGTTACTCAGCAGCTATAGGCTCAGTGGTTAAAGACCTTATGTCAAAATGGCAAAGTCTTGGATAAGACAGTTTTAAAGCTGCAGAAGTGACACTTATAGCACTTCATTAATTTTGTCTATTTAATGATCATTAAACAGCCTGCTCTATCACCAATAAACAAAATTTATTGTGATCAATCCTAAAGCAAAATAAAAAAAGGTTGATAAAATTGTATAAAACATGAAGAGTTTGCACAAATAAGCACCACCTTAACATGGTTTTGGCACCTTAGAGTACTCGTAAGCTATAACGGTAATGTGGCTTTAACTTAGGACACACATTAAATCTCAGGTTGTAGAGTACTAAAAACTTAGTGTCATTAGGAACACAAAAATAATAGAAAATACCCCTAAAAGTTGTCTGTGTCCCTATAATTTAATGTTTTGAAACAAATAGGATTTTTGTTTTTAGTAAGTAAATATTTGGCTAGATTTCTGCGTAATACCAACCTGATTAGGTTTAGTTGTAGAGACACTTGCTAAAGCTTAGACTTAGCTTTGGTCATTAACCACTACCAGGAAAACTTCCATTTTTGCTCTTCATCTTTTGAACTTTCTCAAGACAACATTAGTTTTATTAGAATTGCAAAAAAGTACAATATAAGTCAACAAAGTCAGAAAAAAAAACTCATTATTTTTTATGGTATGAGACTCTAAATTTACCAAATTATCTATCCCTGCAATCTGTGTAGTTTTAAAATGCTCTCCTTTGCAAATTCTGTGCATTTTTGTAAGCAGTATTCAAAAAATTATGGTTACTTAAATCCAAAAGGAAGCATTTTTAGGATTGCAGTCTTAAAACGAACTTGATCAAATTTTCTGCACTTTCTGAATGCAATCCCAACTGCCAGCAACAATTACATTGTCTTACAAGATAAAAATGGATTTACATAAAACAGGGCAATAAAAAATGTCTCCACAAGTTTTTAAAACAAATTATTTCTAAATTTGTATTTGTGGTTGTGTCATACAGGTCAGATAGGTGTTATAAAGTATAGAAAGTAAAAACACATACATACACACTCACAAAGGTAATTTTATTATTGCCCACCTTTCATGGTGGCATGTGATAACAAATATGAGCTAGGAGCTATACAAAAGAACTTCAGCTATATAATATTTATGGTAAATAGAGAATTTAACACAGCTCTCACAATGGCTCCAAAAGTTTTGACCATACTCAGGACATGGAGCAGACAAGTCTCATTACTCCCAATATCAAAGAACTTTGTGACAAGCACAACTGAGCTGTACTTCATAAATCAAAGCAACCTCTAAAACACAGACAAATGTTTAAAGGTTACAAGTGAAGTAGCGGGTCACTTGAGGATCAGAAGAATTTCAAAGTGCCTTGTGAAGGGAATTTTCAAGTACAAGCAAGAAATGGACCTAATTAGTCCTAGTTTTGTCAATAATTCCTTTTAATGTTTTTTTTTTTTATTGAACTCTTGTAAAATGGTTTGTGTGTGGTATAAAATTACATGCCTTTCAAGAATGCATGCATAATTTAAAAAGGAACATTCATTTTAAAACACCTATCAACTACAAAGAAAAGGGTCTGGAAATAAATAGACAGCAATTTAAGCCAAAAGTTATTTATTAGGTCTTTTCAGGTAAAATTAAAGTGGATGGGCAGACAGTGTTCAAGCTAATGTAATTTTCTAGACTTCTAACTAAAAAGATAAAGTTGAAAACTAGAGAGAATTCACATTATAATTTAATCCTCTAAATCTTTAGGCTTATCTTAAAGTTGCCTTTTCTCTGAATTATTAGAAAGTTCTTATTGGGAACTTTTATGTAAAAATTGGTGATTGTGAAAACTTTAAGTATGGTTTTAAATAAAACTAAAACAATAAAATAGGTAATTCCCAAACACTTCCAATGAGCAGTTGAGGTAGGGAACGCTACTGTTTATAAGGTTGACTTGATCATTGTATTTGATGCTGTGGATCCTAATATCTTCTGATCATTGTTTTAAGACTTTGTGAGCAGTAATATTATTGCTCCAAGGTGGTTTAATGAATATTTCATTTTCCCACTGCAACCAAACTTACATGTGTAGTTCCACAAGAATCCATTCTGAGCCCTGTATTCTTCTCACTATATGTTGACAACAGTATGGGTCCATTTCAAACATTCGGTGATAACAAAAAATATATATTGAAAATGTAAATTCTATAGCTTTCTACTCAATTAATTTGGTTGCCATGACATGTTCATTTTGCTGTCCTCATAAGTGTGATAAATACGGTATTTGAAAACAAATATTTAATTAACAGTTTTTCTTATTTTTCCAAAAAAATAACTGCTTTGTGTTTAAATGTTTAAATGTGTGAAACATTAGTGAAACCATTATTGTAACATCACCATTTGAGCTGATGCTCTGACTTGTTCTGCCTATTTTTAACCACCTTGTCATACGCATTTAGATTATATCCTTTTATCTTTCCTTTTAGTATTTGTGTCTCTCCATAATGAAACAGGTGTCTAATGGTGAGATGATATTTACCCACTGATTATAAAACATAGCTGCCAAAAAGCTCAGTCTCTAATTACAAAGTTAATTGGTGTACTGGACACATTCTTGCTATTATTTGAGGTAAAATGACTAAAAGCTGGATCCAAACATAAAAAGGGCACAATGCTGATGTTAATGGTTTGATAAAACCTGTTTTTTTTCTGTTATCTCTCACCATTATACATTAAATGATGTTATAGCATTTGTAGTAGCATACTGAACATATTTTAGAACGTGTCTGAAACTGATGAGATTATTACAAATTGGAAAGTTAGTCATTCTTGTGTTTTACCCATAACCCTATTATGAATATACTCCTCAAAAATTTTCAAGTGATTGAACTACTCAGGCTGTCATAGTCTTTTTTTGTGTTTTCTTACAAATCCATTTTCTCTTTTGTTCTGTCGTAGGTTCCATCTGAGTAGGAGGTGGCAACAAAAGACCAAATGCCATGGATGTATTCAATTTCACAAATTGGAATGCCTCCGAAGGCAATGAGACAGAAATTATGGAGGACAGTGAAAGCCCGTACAAGACCGTGGAGGTAGTGTTCATCGTGTTGGTGGCTGGTTCCCTCAGTTTGGTCACAATTATTGGCAATATCCTGGTCATGCTCTCCATCAAAGTTAACAGGAACCTACAGACTGTCAACAATTACTTTTTGTTTAGCCTTGCATGTGCCGACCTAATTATTGGACTCTGTTCTATGAACTTGTACACAGTTTATATAGTAATAGGCTACTGGCCCTTGGGGCCAGTGGTGTGTGACTTGTGGTTAGCTTTGGACTATGTTGTCAGCAATGCATCTGTCATGAATCTTCTCATTATAAGCTTTGACAGATACTTCTGTGTCACCAAGCCCCTCAGCTACCCTGTAAGGAGGACCACCAAAATGGCGGGAATGATGATCGCTGCTGCCTGGGTTCTTTCTTTCATCCTCTGGGCTCCTGCTATTCTCTTCTGGCAGTTTATTGTTGGTGGGCGGACAGTACCTGAGAAGGAGTGCTACATCCAGTTTTTTTCCAATGCTGCTGTCACGTTTGGAACAGCTATTGCCGCCTTTTACCTGCCTGTCATTATCATGATTCAGCTATACTGGCAAATCTCCAGAGCAAGCAAAAGTCGTGTGAAGAAGGACAACCGCAAGCCATCAGGAACCAATCCAGAACCTGTGTCACCTGGCCAGAGGAGAGATAGCACTCCCAAACCCAACAATAACAATGTACCAGGGGAGGACACAGGACATTCCCAGAACCAGAATGTGGATAATGGGGCCAACCAGCATGATGGAAAACTGCAGAATGGCAAGGGACCTTCATCCTCCGCTGCTGATATAGAAACCGAGGGTGACAGTGTGCCGAGAGAGAACTGTGCTCCTGCGGAGGAGAAGGAGAGCTCCAATGACTCAACATCCGTGAGTGTGGCTGCTTCCAATCAGAAGGATGAAGAACCAGCACCATCCACAGCCAACTCCAATGCTGAGACGAGTCAGCAACTCCCACGTCAGCGGGCCAAGGCAGGGAGCTCTAAACTGACCTGCATCAAGATCAAAACTAAGTCACCTAAAGGGGACTATTACACACCATCAAATGCCACTGTTGAGATAGTCCCAAGCTCAGAACGGCAGAACCATGTGGCAAGAAAGATTGTGAAGATGACTAAACAGCCTCCAAACAAGAAGAAGAAAGGGGCACCATCACGGGAGAAAAAGGTTACACGCACCATAATGGCCATCCTGGTCGCTTTTGTGGCCACCTGGACTCCATATAACGTGATGGTGCTTATTAATACTTTTTGCTCCAGCTGCATCCCCAACACAGTATGGACTATTGGTTACTGGCTGTGCTATATTAACAGCACCATCAATCCGGCCTGCTATGCCCTGTGCAACGCCACATTTAAAAAGACATTCAAACATCTTCTCCTCTGCCAATATAAAAATATTAGGTCAGCCAGATAAATACAAGCCCCTGTGGAGGAGGCACTGAAGTATGGGTTGCCTGTTTCTGTCTCTGTGTGTGTGTGTGCGTGTGTGTGTGTATGCTTGAGAACTGTGTTGGTTATTCATGTGTAAGTGTTTGTTTTTGTGAAAGAGGTTAAGAATGATAGAGTACATTTTGAAATCATTTTCTATGATTTTACCAATTTCTCTCAATAACCAGTTGTAGCACTTTACACCTATTTAACTGAAGCGAGTTGCATTGAAGTGTGTTGCACAGATGCAGCGTGGATAAGGAAGGGTTGTACAAAAATAAAAAGACTTTTTGAAAACTGCTAGCCTAAAATTGAAGGCTGTAAAGCAAATAACACAGAATGACAATGATCTAATCAAACTAAGATTGAAAGCAGACAAAGATCTAAGCTATAGGGACAAGAAAATTTCTAAATGGGAAAATAGGGCTGACTGAATTTACAAACCTTACGAGTTTGAAGTTCAGTGAAGATACTTGTAGATAACTGTACATAATGGCATATAATCGATTTGTGTGTGCACAAGTGGGTGTGTGCTGGCTCTGTATTTGGGTGCGTGCCCACTTGTGCCCTCTGCTTGCCTTCTCTCTGTGTAATCATTGTCATGGCTCTTCCAACCAGCAACATGTAGAATAAATTGGGGGGTTTTGTGTAGATAACCTCCGGGGTGTTGACATCTAGACTGGTAGCTGTCCTAGCAAACAAAGAGCTCTGGTAAAAAAAAAAAAAAATGAGGTTGTGATAAATTAGCATATTGAACTTGCACCTTTCAAACTGGCTCAGTAACAAAACAGAAAAAAACTTTTTAAAAAAGCTTTGAAGACTGGCTTAATATTTTTTTAAAAAATCTATCAAAATTAGGCATAAAGAAACCCACCTTATGAACATCCCAAAGAGCTTCCCAAAATATCCAGGATGTTTTTTGGTGGGCTTTTAGGATCAAATGTCACTAGCAGGGCACAACACCCCTCTAATATATCGGCAACACATTAATAATACCCTTCATTTGATGTTCTGAACCATTGTATCCTATTCAAAATGTGTGAATGATGGATGAGGTAACAATTGTTAAAAAACAATTTATTTGTGTGGCTAACCCCGTATGTTTCCAAAAGATGAGGATAACGGCAGACTCTAATTCGGACCAATCAAATAGTACATTGTTCTACCAAGGACTAAATTTCCAAAGTGGAAAGAGCTACTTGACATTTGTAATCATCCATGTTCAAGTCAGGCGAGAAGAAACCACTCAAAGTTCATTTAGTGTGGCATAAAAATTAGAAATGATTTTTTTTTTCCAACAACATGCTGTGTGCCATTTATAAATTTATCCTGTACAAAAAAATAACTTTGTGTTCTCAAAATTTATGGCAATTTTTTTCCAAGAGAACTTACTGAATACAACCTGTCATGTACTATTACACGATAAAAACAAACCAAACGACATCTAAAAATGAAACGAAAAAAAGAAAAGGGGCAAGAGATTGTTCAGTCGCACTCTTTCATTTACCATCTGCGACGAACCTCATCACTTCAGCTTTTACCACTGACAGGATGTCAGGTGTTGATTTTTATGGCAGCTATTAAGATATTTATGTTTGCTGTAAAAGTTGCTCACTGCTGCAAAGACGACACCAACTCGATGGGTGAAACAGGAGGTTGGAGCTCAGAGCTGTCCTGTGTTATTGTCTGTGCGATGGCATTTTTTTGTGTTTGTGTGTGGATGGATAGGAGACATCATTTGATCCTTTTGATTAGTGGAATGACATCCCAAATTTTATTATAAGGATGAAATTTCTGAAGATCTGGAAGTGTGTGTGGGTGTTGATGTGTGTTTGTGTGCTCCAAGAGTGGAGTTTACTTCAGATCACGGGTTACAGCCTTGTGATTTAAAAAAGGGCTACTTCAGTGTCTATATATGTTTGTTGTAACTCATCTCCTTTTGATCTCATAATTGATTTGATTTTGTCTTTGTCGAATTACAAGTGATGTGTGTTTATTTTAGTGGCAGAAGTAACAGAAAATCACAATGTATTGAGTGGCATGTTCTGGGTTTTCACGGATATCATTCATCATTTCAGCCTATTAGATTATTCTCAGTTACATTAATGTGGCTTAGTAGTTGGAGTGATGAATATGCAACAGCATTTGCCATCAGGAGGTTGCCACAGTGGCTGGTAGGGGGGCTTTGCAAAGATTTACGCCTGCACCGAATAGCTCCTTAAGGCTGTCGGCTTTAAAGAGAGATCTGGGACAGATCCTATAATGAAAACTCACCATGAGGCTGATCAGATTACGGGCCGATGTGGAACACCTACATTTGAGATTAAAGACTGCCCATTACACGCTCAGCTTGTGCTTGCATGTACATGCCTGTGCCCCACTTACTGTATTACTCTGCTCATTTCTTGTCTTGCTAAAGTCTCGGTTTCCTTTAAGGTCATGACTGCGACATAAATATCACATGTACATCCATGCAGCTTGCTCTGTTATTCATTAACATTTTTCCCCATCTCATGCTCTAAATGTTGCCTTTCTGCTAAATGCCACAGATGTGCAGAGCTAGTGTGGAGTAAACATTTGTGTTTTCATATTCAAAAAGCATGTTTATCCCCTGACATTACTGGCTGAAAAAAGGAAATGAAGTCCTGACCTGGAATTATTGCTTTCTGACCTTTACTTTACAGAAGAAAGAGACAGGAAAATGGGCAGACAGCAAGCCATAGCATGCGGCAAAGGGCAGTGGGTCACAACTGGAGCCTGCTGAGCTGAAAACTTTCAGCCTCTGTTTACACAGCCTGCATAAGAAGACTGGAATTTGCTGACCTCAAAAAACCATGAAAGATATTCAATAGATGTTTTCAAGAGGGTAGGTTAGGTAAGGCAGTGTTAACCTGGATTTGGCTTCATTCAAGGTTTTGCCGTCTTTTCTCCTAGCTAACAACTTTAACATGTGTTACAGAATCCAAATTTCTTTCACCATTTTGATCATTTGTTTTAAGACATTGTCAAGGAATTGTTGTCACAGACTACAAACATGGTCTAACTCACAGTTGCATAGTTATTTGGTTGTGCACTCCTAAAAGAACACTTCCACTGTAGTTTTTTTTAAAGCAGTTGCATACATGAATGTAAAATGTGAAAATCAAATCACATCAGTAAGTTTTATTTGCAAGGTCTCAGGGGTTGCAGCTGTTCAGATAGTAAATCATGGTTATCTTGTTGAATGGTTAAAGGACCCAAATGCTGGTAAACAGGAGCTGCAGCTGCAAGAGGTCCAAACTCTTTTTCTTTTGTCTGTTCCCTCCAAATAAATACTCTATATTGCCAAAAGTATTTGCTCATCTCCCTTCACATGCATACAAACTTGAGTGGCATCCCCATTCTTAATCCATAGGGTTTAATAGGATGTTGTCCCACCCTTCGCAGCTATAAAATAGCTTCAACTCTTCTGGGGAGGCTTTCCACAATGTTTAGGGGTGTTTATGGGAACTTTTGACTATTCCTCCAGAAGCACATTTGTGAGTTCAGACACTGATGTTGGACAGAAGGCCTGGCTCACAGTCTCTGCTCTAATTCATCCCAAAGGTGTTCTGTCAGATTGAGGTCAGAACTCTGTACAGGCCAGTCAAGTTCTTCTACTCTAAACTCGCTCATCCATGTCTTTATGCACAGTCATGTTGGAACAGGAAGAGGCCATTCCCAAACTGTTCCATAAGACCATAATCTCCCCGCCACCAAACTTTACACTTGGCACAATGCAGTCAGACAAGCACTGTCCTCCTGGCAGCAGCCAAACCCAGACTCGTTCATCAGATTGCCCACCAGAGAAGCATGATTCGTCCCTCCAGAGGACACGTCTCCACTGCTCTAGAGTCCAGTGGCAGCGTGCTTTACTCCACTGCATCTGACACTTTGCATTGCACTTGGTGATATAAGACTTGGATGCAGCTGCGCGGCCATAGAAACCCATCCCATGAAGCTCTCTGTGCTCTGTTCTTAAGTTAATCTGAAGGGCACATAAAGTTTGAAGGTCTGTAGCTACTGACTATGCAGAACGTTGGCGACCTCTGTACACTATGGGCCTCAGCATCTGCCGCTCTGTGATTTTACGTGGCCTAACACTTTGTGGCCGAGTTGCTGTTGTTCCCAATCACTTCTAATTTGTTATAATACCACTAACAGCTGACTGAAATATTTAGTAGTGAGGAAATTTCACAACTGAACTCATTGCACAGGTAGCATCCTATCACGGTACGACACTGGAATTCACTGAGCTCCTGAGAGCGACCTATTCTTTCACAAATGTTTGTAGAAGCAGTCTGCATACCTAAGTGCTTGATTTTATACACCTGTGGCCATGGAAGTGATTGGAACACCTGAATCCAATGATTTGGATGAGTGAGTGAATACTTTTGGCTATATAGTGTATCACCAAATCAACCTGTAAGGTAAACACAAGCACATACATATAGAAAAGACACTAAGGTCTGAAGAGGGCTCAGTTCAAACCTTGACGGTTTTATACTCAGGGAGTGATTAACTGATAACAGGTGTGGTGATTAGCAAACAAGAACCTGGTTTGTGAGGGGAACAAAGCAAGCACAAAACTAAAAGTGCCACACAAAAAAATGTGTCATTTTTCTCCACACTTCCAGTTTAAGCACTGTGGTTTGCTTTGGCAAAATAACTCGGGAGGTTTTAAAAGCCAACTAATAATTAAGAATCTCAACAGTATCAGAGTTTCACTCATTGCTGCCACTTTCTTGATCCTTGCTGTTAAAGGTTCCACCAGTTGTCTTCATCTGTTCAGAATTACACTCTCAAATGTTCATTGAATAGTAAACTTTTGGATTAGACAGGAAAAGCCAAATATAACAAAAAAATGTCACAGGGTTAAATGGAAATCTAGATTCTTTTTTTTTTTCATTCTTGTTTATTCGAATGTGACCCTTGCTGTAACATTTTTGGCAATTCTGTTTTAACTATAGAACTCTCAATTTATTGTGGTGTATACCTGAGAAATTATTCAGCAAATATATTGAAATAAATAGAATCAATGACCTTTAGAGAAATATAAATAATTTATTGACTGAGACGCTGAAAACATTTTTAGTTGCATCCCCATGAGACATACTCCTTTGAGTGAAAAGGTCAAATAATTTTAGTCAAATATTAGCAAGACTTATTAGAATATGAACAGTGTTTATTTTAGTTGTTTTTTAATCTGAACAGTGGAGTTCAAATACAATATGTCCTTTTAAAAAAGGGGTTTCAAATAAAAGTGCAAATTTTCAGTCAGAGGTTAGGCATCCATTTGAGTTCAACATTTAGACATCCGTCACACTGAAGAGTGGAGCCATGTCTCTCTGACATCTGTCACACATCTCAGAAGAGAGTAAAAAGCTTTCCAAAACATCTGATTAATCTTTGCCAAGCTGTTGTTTGATGGATACCAGCAGGAGAGTGAGTGGATCGCAGCTCAAGCGGTGGTCCAAGGGTCAGTTTGAGCAGCTGCCTGGGTGTCTGATGAAAGACGATGGCAGTTTATCACCTCCTGGAAGGGGGTGGGGGGAGAGGGCGAGGTGACGCTTAAAAAACAAAGAGGTGCCTGATGCAGGAACCAAAAGTTCTCATAAACCATTTTAGCCACAAGGGTAAAAAACAAAGAAGCAGTCTTGTATCAGGGCTTGTCTGGAAATGATTTGGCAGAATGCGGATGACAGAAAGAGAACGTGTTATTGGTGACAGTGAAGGAGGACAGCTGAGCTGGGAGAAAGCAATCAGATGGCCCTAAGGTGTGCTTTGTGCATATGAAAAGAGATGAGCATGCCTTTGTCAATATGACTGCTAGGGAGGGCTGAGAAGGATGAGACAGTGGTTAAAGGATGGCGCCTGTTGGAGACAAGGCCAAAGCAAGAGGATCACACAGCAAATGGACCATGTTTGGAGAAACTATAGCCGCTTTAGGCAGGTCAGCCAAGAATTTCAGTGTCCCAGAAGAAACCTGCCGCCTGGTGTAAACACATTACGATACAGCACTGTTTACTATCCCTTCCACTCATTTTATTGCGTCTCATTCTCGTGCAAACAGAAACCATCGTTTGTGGTTATACGGCCATGACCATAACATTTTATGTGACTCCCTTCGCATAACTCCCATAATGCTCATCTGTCTAATAGGACTAAAACAAACATAGTGACTGTGGTAATCATCAGATCATAACGTGCCGTGAGAGCTAGCTGGGCTCCTGTTCGTACGGCTTATGTCAAAGGGCTACACTCCTCCTTTTATGGAGAACATGTGACATGTTTATCCGAGATGACTTCAAGTTTAGGTTTTCTCTGGCTTTTTTTCTCTCGGGTGAGTTGCTGAAGATCATTTTAACAACCTTGTGCAGCAACCTGAAAACACAGCACTTTCTCTGTGTTGGGAGAACTATTTTTAAATGATGGATATATATCGCCAGATTGTACAGGGCAATTTTAAGTGCCTTAACCAGAGTGAAAGAAACAAATTGCTCCTTTACCCTAAAACTTTTGTTGTATATTTAGAGTGGCTGTGCTGAGAGGTGTCGATTACTTCAATGTGGTGCACATTAGCCTATCCAGTCTTCCAAAGTAGGTTCTCTCTCTCTCTTTTTTCAGATTATTTTTTTTGTTTCCCAGCCTTGAGCTCCAACGCCTAAAATTTGAAGTCCGCCTGACTGTGGTGGAAATGAAAAGTTGCGACTGAACTCTCAACAATGATCATCTCAATGCATTTTAAATGGTTTATCACGGCTCAAACTGCAAACTATCACAGCTGTGACAAATTTCAGTTAATGTCATGATGGCTCAGCGGGCCGTTTTGGGTAATTTTTCATGTGTGTGCGTGTTCACAGTTTGTCAGATGGAAGAAAAAAAAAATGCTTTGCAAACCCTGTTTGTCTGTCATCATGTCCAAATCAGTGCTGTCAATAATTTTAATGTCTGTGGGTGGGTGTGCAATGTAGTTTGCTTGTATTGTGTTCTCTTTTTCTCTCTCCCTTAAAGAAAATCCTAAGCATAGCGCACATTTGCAAATATACGCACAGTAATCGCGTATTTTCCTGTCATCGAACCTTCCTCTTTGAAACAGTCTTTTAATAGAAAAAAGCTTCCAAAGACTCAGACACAGGTTTCTGTGCCACTGGAATACATGTAGATACATTATATTGTACATTTTCTATCACATTTTGTAAATCTGTGTCAATTATCGTTGTACAGAGTTTAAATGTAGTATTGCAAAGTATAATATGATCAGTGTACAGCCAGAGTTTCTTTTTTGGGGTTTTAAAAATATATATCTATGACTATTATTTATCAGGAAAGTATTTTGAAGAGAATATCACTATAAAAAGACAAAGTATAACTATGTGTGTGTGTTTCTGGAGTTTATGATTTGCAAAGAAATTGATTCTTGCCTTGCTAAATGAGAGACTGCCCCCCTTCCCTAACATTGGAGCAGAAGTCCAGGGGATTTGAAGAATGACTTCTGGAGCCAAAGAGAAAAAAAAAATGAAAAAGAAAAAGGAGGAAAAAGACCCAGGAGGACGACAATAGCTAAAACTAGTTTCAGTGTGGTCCAAAAGCCCAGAGGCAAGAGCTTTCATTTTGATTTCACCTGTAAATTTATGAGGCTTCACCCTCACCCTGGGAAGACACTGCTTTACTCTATGGACACACAATAATTTTTTTCTTTTTTTTTTTCGTAATTTCTCT
>NC_051447.1:8670451-8685778 GCF_001649575.2 Kryptolebias marmoratus | reverse complement strand
GGGTTGAGGGGTAGTGATCTGATCTAAACTTTGACGGTCACAAAACAAAGCCTGGATTTAAAATATAAATCAACAGATGAAAAATAATAATAATAATTTTTTTAAAAAAATCAGTAAATCAGTAGCCTGCTGCAAGTGTTAAGCGTACATTCAAGTGTTAATTTGCCATTTTTCCTATGTATTTAGGTGTTCATTGTGTATTCACTCACTGTGGCTTGTGGCTTCTATTGCAATAGGAAACAAAAACAGTATGTTGTTTGACTTGTATATACATATCTATATGAGAATACATTATATGTAACTCAGACGTGGTACATTTGATATGTACATACATATGTTAAATACTATCTGAATGTCCCCTCCCTAAAAAATCCCCGGTTGATTCTCCTCCCCTAACCCCACACTGAGATACTTCCTGTACAGTAACATTGGTACTGACTTTTGTTTTGATGCGTTCTTGATGATTTGTTCCTAACAATAAATCTGAGTGTTTTTAAATCACTGGCCAGCTATGACACTGTAAAATGAACTGCATTAAGTGGTTACATTGTACCATAACCTCTTCAAATAAAAACTCTAGTAAAAAAGATGTGTGATATGTTTTGGAAAACTTTTTCCCCTTTGTCCACCTCCGCCAAGGGAGAAGGTGGAACGATGATATTTTTGCGTGCATGTGTTTGTCTGTTAGCAAAATAACTCATGAACCACTGGACAAATTTTAATGAAGCTCTTAGAAAGTGATTACTGGATGAACATTTGCAATTGATTGACCTTTGGAATCTACCCCATTGAAGATGGCTGCCACAGCTAATGCACATTAGCCTACACAAAAATGGCTGAACTTAAATAAATTTTATGGACATCGTGCTAAGTTTTGGTGAGGTAGTAGCTGACGGTTATTCACAACTCAAAGCAGTACTTTTAGGATTTAACCAAATTGGCTTTGGCGCTATTTCTCAACATAAAAGGATCTTAGCTTAAATCTCTGACAAGAAAAGCAGTGGGAGACATGCATTCCTTCAAAGAATGCTAGACCTTTAATTTTTCCCCAATTGTATTTGAGTGACTGAAGACATTAAAAGGTGAAGCTCAAATGTCTTTTTTTTTTCAAACTTTTATTGATTTTTTTTAGTTTTGCAAATATACCAAGAAGAATACAAGATGTTAAATTCTTGACTACAAGAATACATTCGAGAGAGAGAGAGAGAGAGAGAGGAAAAGGGTTAACAATATGTGGTTGGAAACTGAGGTACAGCAGAGCAGCAGGAGATCAAACAAAAAAACTTTCTGACAGAACAGGCTTATGGGGATTTTCGCTGTAAATTTACCACAGTTTGTTTAAAAGTAAAAGTGTTACTGGTAAATTAGACCACTTAAAGATTACAAATGCATGACTTTTTTTTCTTTTTTGCTCAATTTAATTAAGTGGAGATGTTTGAAGTCTTACTTTTAACAAACTGCTTCATTAAGTGAGGGCACAGGCCTAAAGAGTGTTTTTTTTTGTGTGTGTCCAAATTAGAGCTGGGCTGTTTATACTGTAAAACAAATCCGAGGCAATTTGTTCTAAAGAAAATAATCCGAGAGATAACATAATTAAGTGAGAAAACTAGTAAACAAATCTTCTCATTATCCGACCCTACCACTGTGAATTATGTCTCCTAAGGCAAAGTACAAGTTGTTTTTTTATCATTTGCTAAAAACAAAAGAAAAAAAAAAACATAAAACACATTCTCACTAAAAAGGGCTTGTTTCCACTGGTCTTGTCAAAGCTACAGAGGCCCCTACTGTCAACCTACAGGACATATAAACAGGAACTGCATTGAAATAAGGCAGAGGACATCATTCCATAATCTTCTTCCATTTTTCAGGCTCAGAAAATCCTCATCAGTTCATTTGGATACGCTTCTTTCCTTCCTTCTTTTGCTTCTTTGCATCTGCAAGAAAAAATAAAATAAAATAAAAATGACAAACCCACAGAACCTTCACTGCCAGAGGTAGCGACTTTGAAAATAAACACAATCCAATCGTCTCCATGAAGAAAACTCGTGCTTCGTTTTCAGATCCTAATAACCGTTTAAGTTTTTATCAGCCAGCTTGCCAGAATGCAGGTTCAGTGCCCGTGACCTCGCGCCGCTCTGTCCCGAGGATTGATTTGGCGGCCTGGCGTATTATACAACCACTTTATCGGCTTCCAGCAAGAGTGGCGTGGCACCTGGCAGCCACCGCAGAAGCTGTAGTGCATGTCTTTTGTTTCTGCTTCATGACCTCTCTGCTCTAATAAACAGAAACAGAGGACAACCAGCAGCCGTTTGGCCAGCTAGCTCCTGGCTTGTTGTTTGTTGAACTCTTGGTCCACTGAGCGGTTTGAGCTTGGCTGCGTGCGCATGTGTCTCTTTGTCAAATTTTTGTCTTTTTATTGTTTCTGTCTTGGGAGGGTTTGTTTATCTGTGGGCAGATGCCGGTGTTTTAAAGAGAAACATGTCAAATTACACACATGAAGGATTCATTTGTGGTAAATTGATGATTTCCTTTCAAAAGCTCACCCTTACACAAGATATTTCTACACATTTGGAGGAGCAAATTTAGGTCTGACAATAAAGAAAATAGTTAATATCCCGGTTCTTTGTTTGGTTAGTGCTGCTGGACTCATCCACCTTGCTCTCTGCGCCTTCACCATGCTTTATATCTACCCATTCTGAAACAACTCTCTTTGACCCTGTCAAAATGCAGCTTTGCACTAGAACAGGGGTTTCCAATCCTGGTCCTCCAGGGCCACTATCCTGCATGTGTTATTTGTTTCATTGCTCCAACACACCTGATTCAGTGGATAAACTATCTCTTCATGTTCTGCAGAAGCTTGTTAATCACCCATTGATTCAAATCAGGTGTGTTGGAGCAGAGAAACAAGTAAAACATGCAGGATAGTGGCCCTCAAGGACCATGATTGGAGTCCACTGCACTGAAGATCATGCCAAAGCTACCACCATAGCTTTCACATCTGCTCTAGTTTGCTTCCATGACCTTGCTACAATCATGGTCGTAGCTGCATGATCGTCCTGCTTCAGGTCCTTACTGAGCAAGCCTCATGTGAGCCTAGAACCCAAATCTGCTACCACCAAAATTGTAAACCACTATGACCTTGATTTGAAAGTTTTGTGTATGCCTTAAACACTTCACACTATCACTCGTAATGGAGAACCATCTATGTTCTTAAAAGGCCCCTGAAGACCTCACCACAACCTTGCAAAGACCATCCATTAACCAGTATGAAAGTAGTCTTAGCCAGAACAAGAAAAGTTACATAGAAAAAAGTAGACTTCTGTTTGGGGTGAACATTTTGTACTTGCTAGATTGGCTAATTAGTTTTACAATGCACAGGAATTTCATCTGGCAAATGACTATTTTTGCTAAAACATTATAACCATTTATCACTAAGTGGTGTTTGACTATTTGCAATCATTTGGATTTTACAGTGTCTGGTAGAGAAGTCACAAATTGAAATTAAATAAAGAATGCAATTGGAGCTGTATAATTAATATTTTATGGTAATAAAAATTACCTAAAATTATCATTTGTAAGTTAAAAATGAGAACCTCGAGGATTAAAAATGCCACTTAAGTGCTTTTAATCAGTCAGTACTCTGCTTTACCAAAACATCTATTAATAAGGGACTCACACTCACAAGGACTGAAGAAAATAGTTACGAATTATCAATCCAAAAATCAAAACTGCTGCCTAATCTGAAGAAAAAAAAAAATACATTTAGAGAAAAGAAAAAAGGATTCTATGGGAAGTACTTTTTCTATAAGACTTGGTGGTAGTATCATGTTTAGGCCCTTTTTTTAATTGGTAATTTAAGAAAGAATTGATATGATTAATTTTGGAGAAAAGAAATAGGAGTTATATTAGCAAAGTCTAAAGCTCATCGGGAAATCTGGGTGTAACGTGAGTTTGACAAAAAAACTGGGTCACTCAGAAATAAATAAATTAAAGAACACGAGTATTTCTAATAGACAATAAATGGTTAAAAAGAGGTGAATGACTTTTCTTTCTTGATTGTTGAGCCAGACATATTGTGGAAGTTCATGAGAAGAAATCCATCAACAAAAAAAGGATGTCTCGAAGTGCCTCTTTCTTTAAACTTGGCGACAGATTTATTGTTTTTGTGTCACATTTTATTATCTATACCATGTGAATAACTGTAAAGCAATCTGGTTAACTGCTAACGTTTTCAAGTGCAGCATATAAAAACATTTTCCACTGACAGCAGATCTTTTTGGGCTCTCTGGGCTGTTGGGTGGAATCACCTTGGATTAAATTAGAACTTCCCACGTCTTCCTTTTTTAAATTTCTTTTAGCTAAACCTGTTTTAATCAGTTATAAAATGTGTCAAATTTTAAATGAGTCCAATGAAAATAAGCGGCGCTCCAAATCCAATATAAGGAGTGCATCAAAAAAAATCATCTATGAATATGGTAATTATATATGAATACTTAAATCTTGAATTACTCTTCATATGAAGGGATTATGTTAAAAGGACACCTTCACAAATTGCAAATCCATTAATAACATGCTGGCAAGCAGTTCTGAACTGCAACAACTTACTATGCTTAGTCAATGAGATTTCAATAGAGCTTCAACCTTTGAGATTCACAGAGAGTGTACGAGGAAATCTTTTGGGAAATCTCTCCTTGTCAGTTGGCAACCGACGAGAAAAATATTTTGATGCACAAAAACACTCAACTATGCAAACACAGAAATTGCTACTGCATTCTCATTTGATTTCTTGTTTTTAATTCGTGGAAATGCTTTCTATCCTTTTCGTCCCCCGTTGTTTGGCGTCAGCACATTCTGCTCCCCGGAGAGAGAAACATGGAGGAAAAAGGATGCACTCTCACACTGTTCTCTCTACTCTGCGTGAGACAAACTTTTATAGCGGGCTGGAGTGCTTTCTGCTGCATTTGCACGTTGAGACACAGCTCGTCTTTGCTTGTGCGACACAGTGGTAGTCGAGCTGTTGCTGCTTTCTACAGCTCAGGTCTGTCTTAAGTCAAAACAGGGACGCCGCGACTTTTTGACATTTGGGAAACAATCAATTCTAATCCTTGTTTGTGTGAAGAAAATCCTCTACTATTGAATTTTTTCTTTCAAATTATTTGCACAATAATTCGTTTCAATCAATTCTTCAAATTCTGATTGTTAATGTTTATTAAAGTATATATTTTGTCCTCTCATATCTTGGGAATCTCTAGTACATCTAAATTTAGTCTAATTGAATTTCATGTTGAAACTATTTTTGGTCTTGGTCCTGGGGTAAGAACATCTCACTTTGCATCTAAACCATGTTTTGTTTTTGTTTTTTTTACTAATTTAACCACAGATGAATTTTGTTAAGCTAGAGTGAGATGATTATATTAAAGCAAAGTAACTGTATTGTTTGCATACATTTATACATAACATGATAAAACATCCTTTTTTCTCTCCCTCGGCCCAAGTTTTGGAGTTTTTGCAGCTTGTTCTCGACACATCATCTGGGCAGAACTTTGTTCTTGTGTGGTGTTCGACAACTGCTGTGTGATTGTTCAGTAATTTAAAGGTGGGATTGGTTAATACCAAAAACAAAAATGGAAATGTTGACATTCCTAGTTTTCTGCTGGAGCAAAAGTTTGCAGACTTCTCAGGAGTTCTGTGCTTGAGTTTCTTGCGAAGTATGAGACGTCCTGGCCAGAATAAACTTTGCTCTTGTTTTTGCCACCTCAAATAAACCACCCAAGAGTCTCAGCTTTTGTGGAGTATGCAATGAAGTTTCCTCTAAGACAACATGTGCTTGAATAGCCGTCACAATGCATAGTTAGGGGTGGGTCTGACATAATAATCATAATCAAACATTACAAAAAACAATGACTGTTAGGTAAACCACAATTCAGGAAACTCAGCAAAGACAATCCAGCATTTCTTCAGTATATATTCCCTGAGGGAACTAACAACTAAATGCAGAACAGGTGCGACAATCAGAAATCAGAACCAGGTGTGACATGACAGCAGAAAACAGGACAAACAAAAAAAAAAAAATCAGGATAACAAAACTAGAAATTCTTAAAGACCATGACCAAAACTAATTTTATTCTGGGTATATTGGTATTTAAACTGTTCAGATGAGCAATGATTAGTTTGCCAAACTTCTACTCGTAATTTGTCATTATTTTATTTTATTTTTGCAGTACCTTTGTAGATCAGGCTATGCTCACCTTCACTACATTGAATAAAAATGGAAACAACAGCTGAGGGGTTTTGGTGTATGTCCATCCTCATCTCAAAGGCTGTACTGTTCAAAAAGTATATTTTTAAGACAACTTGGAATGTTTTGAGCATTATTCTGCACGTTGAGCTGCAACTACTGCTCCCTTTTGTGCTGTCGCAGGCAGACAGGAGATTAGAAAGCTAAAGCAACAGGCATGTGTTCAGTGGAATTAGAGACCAATGTTGACGTATTTATAAGTTCAAATTGTCAATAAATTTTTTTCAGGGTAAATTTTAGCTTAACAAAAGAGTGTGGTTTTTTCACATTTTTTTTCTGTAATAGGACTGTCAAATATGATTCCCATGAAATGCCTAAAATGGCTTTTACAATTTTATCTTTCTACCAGTTTAGCCAGATTTCAACTTGAGACTTTCTTTTCTTTACTTGACAGTTTCAAGAGGTGCACTTCACTTCCTTTGTAAGGCAGGAATACTAAGTGAAATAATTTAATATGTGACTGTGAATGCAAGTCTTTGATTTCAAAAAGAAAAAACAGAGAGGGAAAAAAAACAGAATACCAACTGTCTTTAAAAAAAAATGGCAAAGCTAAATAGGCTCCATACAAAAGTGGAGATGCCATATTTTGTCCAAACAAAGCCTTTTGTTTGACTTAAAAATCAACTCTGGCATCCAAAAGCTCCCTCCTGTGCTCTTCTCTCCTGTTCGGCTGAAAGAAAAGGTGGGGACCTTGAGATTTCAACATGCATTCATAATGCTTCATTTCTGTCATTCTTTGTTCTCTCTTTTGCTCCACGGGGTCTGCGTTTCACCTGGACCAGAAAGCACCTCTGGATCTCTGATCTCTCCTCTGGGGGACTCAAAGTATTGTCTCTTCCAGAATCTGTAAGTGGCAGATGCTACCCCCCACCACAGCAACCCGCTGCAGTCAGGGGAACCCTATCTCCCAAACCCAATGGTTGGTGTTCGGAATTGCAGATTTGGGTGGGCAAACTTTTGTGTCCAGCTGGGGGGTTCGGTGGCCTGTCCTGTCTTCATCTCAGTCACTCCAAAGCCAAAGATTTCTTTATTTTTCATGACCTCTCTCACTGCTGCAGCCTGTGCCTCTACCATTCAATGACATGCATGAAAAGCACAACTCTTCTTCCCGTACACAAGTTGTTGTGCATAACACCCCGTCTTTCTTTTCCTGGTGACTCTCCTTCACATAGCTCATCTTCCAAATAGCACTAACAGAAAGTCACACTTCATTTAGGTAGCCTGTCTCTCCAACTGCCTGCCTTCATCTGGACCTTTGGCATCCTCGCTTTACTTCTCCTTTACCCTCAGTTCTCACACCTCGAAGATTGTCAGTCTGCATTCTTACAGCCAGTCCTAATCAGAAGTGACTACAACACGAATACAATGTAACACACTTGGCTTCAAGCCCAATTCAATCTGACTTACAGTCACACTCTCGGACCATCAGCAGCAATAGTATATTGTGAACATGTTCCTTTTTTCAAGATGAAAACACAGACATATCTGCCTAATGTGGATGCATTCATGCACAAGAAAACCTAAACTTTTGTTTCAATCCGTTTTATTTGCAAAGTTAAATGTTTTATGGACGAGCTTGCATGGTCCAAAACTATGCAGACTAAATCAAGTTTATGTGTCACGAATCAAAGCACCAAGGACCAGTTTAAAAGCTATTCAAAAGACCTTTTCGTACTCTCATTTCAAAATGCAGTGGATTCCATCTCAGCTGAGTAGATTACAGAACAAAAGAGCTGCACACTGTAGCCAATTTGGAGATTAAAAATGCTGGAATTCTTTGAAAGTAATTCTTGAAAAAACATTAAAAACTAGAGGTTTCCAATAAAACCAGCGAGTGATACTGCTGTATTTGTCTTTTATCCATATTTTCTATATATTTAAAGGATGTATTACAACCATATATAGTATATATAGAGAGAGTATATAGTATATAGTAGCAATTTTCTTTGTATGAGCAAGGCTTTATATAAGCTCTAACTTCTAAATATGTCATGTACAGTAAAGCCCTTTAGTCAGGTGGTCTTGATGGCCCAATTCAATTCTGAAAATATAGTATTCTTAACATTAAGCAAGTACTAGTTCATATTACATGAGTTCACAGTCAAAAGGCAAATACGTGATTGACCTAAAGCTGATTAAAAATGATTCAAAATGACGATGCACAAAAAAATTAATTTGAAAGAAAACCATAAAAAAATGAAAGAATAAATAAAGTGGCATGATCTAAGTTTAAAGTTATAATGTGACCCCATTTGTTGTGTTACCAGAGATGATATTCTGCGGAGCTTTGTAACGAGTGGTTATTTGAGCTACTGTTCCCTTTTTTGGCCTTTTCCCATGGGCTTGACTTGGCCCTACTCAGACTGACCTGATGTGGGTTCAGAGTCATTTCACTGGGTAGTCCCATCCACTTTCAGCTCGCTTCTTAGAACCTACACAGCCCAGGTTCCAAGCAAGCCGAGTCAAGCTGAAGGTTCGACATCAGGAGACTGCAGGCCATTGACTGGCCAGAGAGAAACATCAGTCAAAACTGTAGTCATTGAAGCGCTTGGTGTTGTGACCCCAAAAACTGGGAGATTGGCTCCAACGGATCCCAGGAACAACCTCAGAGATCTCTGTGGAGAGGAGCACAGTCCTAGGAACAGCTAAGATACTGCACAGAACGCTAAAGCTCCCAGGCCTCCGGTAGAGGACCTGAGCTTGAAGTGAAGTGGAACCACCCATGTGGAAAAATAAGGCGAGCTGGGTGGCAACATATGAAGATATATATATGAATATACTAGGAAAGGAATAAATATTAAATTACAAATTGTAGAAGTATTCAAATCTGTAAAAAAGATTGTGGCTATAGAAACTTCCCTAAAGATCTAATGATTGAGGATTTTCACAAATCTAATTTTTTGTTACAGAGATGGATATTGTCTTTTACACTAAATAAAACTAAATTTCTAAAACAGTGAAAGTCCACAATAATTTACAATGCTAAAAGACAGATTCACTATATTTTTTACAACCCATATGTTTCTTGAGAGGCACAAAGTGCCATATATGGTATTTGTTGCAAAAACTGGTTGCTTCGCAGACCTGTCACAGTGTATCACTGAGTGTTAAATAGAGTTTGTCATAAAATCAGAGACAAATTGCAAAGCAGAACAATATGAAACATTTTATAGTTTTGCAGATTGCCTCAGAAGTACTCACATTGACTTATTTCTGTCATTATGAGCCCATGCGGTCTGCGGTCATTTGACGAAATGACAGCAAGCTTAGGCAAACTCTTTGTGCAAACCTTATGAGTACACATGTCATCTGCTGAGCGTGATAAGGCAGCAGTTTGTGGCCACTGGCAACAGTTTCAGACTCATAATAATTCTGTTTAGACAATGGGACATTCACGCTGGGTCATTTGCATCCCTGTTTGCAAAAACTAACAAGAGGCACAGACGCAGGGAATCGAGCCCTTCTTACAACCGGTTTAAGTCTTTCAGCAGACAGTAATGTATTCCATGTGGGTTAACATGATTAAAATTTTCCCATTAGGTCAATTCTTGTTGCCACTCAAAATTTCTGATACCTCTCCATTTGCCAGAAAATGCAAGAAGCCAACAGTCATCCAGAGTTGCGTGACTTTGACACAACTCAGAAAGGCTAAAACCCTGTAATTACAGCTGAATAGTGAGTTAACTCTCTCAGCCCGGCTTTAATGCTGTCACTCACTGCTTAAATTCACACTTAAGTAGGAGGATTTCCTTCGAGCTGATGGTGAATTGAATATGAATGCGAATCACAGTCGACACCGCCTGAGATTAAATCATTTGCAGGGGTTTGTTGGAATCAGCAAAGATGCAATCAGCGAGAGATGTACCAGGAGACAAAATGAGAGTCGACTGAACTTGCACAGTAATTATAAGAAAGTTGAAAAAAAAAGTTCATTCACATGTGTACCTTGATACTCATAACGATGCTAATTCATTCTTGTTAGAACAAAATTTAGATTCCCTTTTTTTTTGATTCTCTTAAGGAAAAATAAAACAACTAAAACAGCACAATTTACAAGCTTGTCAGCGTTGTAGCAGAAGATACAGAGACATCCAAGTGGTAAACATCCCTTCAGCTATAATAAATACAGCAAACCCACTGATCTAACATTCCTTGTGACTGTTTACAATGACCTGACAGTGTAACAAAAAAAAAAAAAAAGCCTGCAGTCTTTCTTCTTGTAAATTGTCAGCTTGTCTCTGCCAGAGTCTTGCTTTTGATCCAAACCAATGAAATTGCATTTCTTTGGAAACTAAAGGCATCTCTTCCTAGCTTATAGACACAAAAAACATTATTGAACAGAGGATGGTATACTTCTGTAAATCTGTTTTAAAATATAAAACCAAGAGACCGAAAGGTGAATATTGCACAAGTTACACTAAATGCGTTTTTTACATTTTTTTTATAGTGGTATTTGTTTTGTAATAAGGACTGTGTCTTTTCTTGATAAAAAAAAAATGCTGTTCAGATTAACTGGCAGCGTTAGACAGTAAGACAGCCATTTAATTATTTTAATGTGTAAGAGATTTTAATTTGATGTTTATAGCGTGATTGCAGATTCCAATAAAGCCTCATTACTTTAACAGTTTTGCTGCTTACTTGTTGCTGTTTTTACTGGGGATTCAATTGAAAGCTGATTTTAGTTTGATTAGGGCTTTTATGAGTAAGAAATAAACTGATGTGGCTCATCATGCAAAGTGCTAAAAGTTAACACAGAGACTACAAAAATAATTCTAAAAGTAACTGGTAATTAATGAATGGACGATAAAACCGGGGCCATGCGTGTTCTTCTGTTTGTTCTAGTTCAGAGCCTTGACATGGTGTTCATACCATCTGAGAGCTTTTTTTCAAGACAACTTTAAATTGTTGCAGTAATTGAAACAAGAGGAAATAAAAGCAGAGATAAATGTACCTGCTTAAGGCTTTGATGCTTCATAACAGACAAAACCATTGGATAAATAAAATGACTACATTCATATTTTCCTCAACAATACTTGCATAAATTAATCCCAGTCATTAGAGCTAAAGACCATTTCAACAAAATAAATTAGAGGTGCTAAAAAAACCATATGGATTGTAACTGCAGTTTGTCATCTGTGTTAAACAGTGATTTGATTGTTTTAACTGCTCAGATTCAGCAAAATGTTGCAAAGTTGACTGGAAAAGTCTTCCTAATCAAGATTCATGACTCCTCCCCCCAAAAATACTGCAAAATTAACCAAAGAGGTGAATTAAAGATTTTGCAATATCCAAATCAGTCACTTGATCTCTACCACATTGAGATTTTTTTTTCACTCGCTCAGGAAATGTAATGTGCAGCATTCAACCAACATTCAACAGTTTGGCGGACATGATTCATCAACGTGACTTCTGTGAATCCTAGTTGTCGCCAACAGGCTCGACGTGTCCCGTGATGGTTCTCGTCTTATCGAGTGATGATCTATTCCTACCTTGCAGCTTGGTCTTGGGCATTTTCCCACATGGCTTAGTTGCCGTGACGGTGGTGGCGCAGGTCGCATCCATGAGCGCTCGCTTCAGAACCCCCGTCCTGTTCTTCTTGCCCGTCGCCAGGTCACACTCCCCCCAGGCCTGGAAGTTGTACTTGCATTCCCCTGAAGTAAACGCAGAAATCAGAAGCGGGATTAGATGCTCTGGTTTAGAGAGGCACTTGAACAGGGAAAAAAAACAAGCAGAAAAGCTGATAATAATGACACAAGGCAGATTCTATATTTGTTTTAACTGCAGTGAGTGACTGAAAGGAGCGCCCTGAGCTTAGGGATTTGTGAGTCATGGACCTTTAATGGCTGTTTGATGAGCAATTGGCTGTTACCTCCACACAGTGACTTTAATAGGAGCTTTTCTTAGCAACAAAGGATGTTTTTCCTTGCAGAAACAGATGGAGCCCAGTTTTGATCATATATTTCTTATATGATGAAATACACTCACAGATGAGTGTAATCAAAAACAACCTGGCTGCGCTTCATCCTGGAAACAACGCAGAGATACAACCCTCAGCTGCCAAGCAGTGAAAGTACTTTTAAATGAAAGCACATGCATAAAACGTTCCTGTTGCTTGTGCATTTAAACACAACCAAAGGAGATCTGAGATTGCTTTGGCAGCAGCTGCCGGTGTACGTTACAGAAGTTGGTTTACTGAGCATGTGTGCGTACGCGAGTGTGTGCCTCTCATGTTTCTTCCTTGCGTTATTCCGCTGCCAGTCCGGCCGTGCTCCCTCGAGGCTGTGACACTCATTCGTCAGCTCCCTCGCACATAAAAGCCTGTGTCACCGCGGCTGAGATCCCAGAGTGCTCATCAGAGCTGGAGAGAGGTGGGAGGAGAGGTGAGGACAAGAAGAGAAGGGAGCGTAGAGAGGAGGTGGGAGGGGGGGTGACGGGGCCATTGTTGTTGGAATCCTACAGGGACCTCCTGAGCAACCAACTCTAAAAACCCCCCAACTGTAATTTATGTGTGAGGGAGATAGAGAGCTCCCCCTTGATGGGAATTTGTCAGCAAGCCGGTGGCTTTTCTGAGGTTTCACATGTAATAGAAGCAGGAAAAAATATATATGATGGGTTATAAAACATTGTTGAAAATTGCTATGAAAAAGCAATATACTGCCTGTGGATGTGGTGGCATTTTATGGTGGATTTCCTAAGTGTAAACTGTCATATAATATTAATGTATTAATAAACTGTATATTTCTTCACATAGCAGTAGATTAAATGGAGGGTTTATGTCATTTTAAAGTAAAGCCTCTACATGTTACTAATTGTTTACAAGCAATAATACAGTATGATACTTTTGCATTTGTTTAAATCTTCACAAATAAAAAATAGTTGAAAGAAAATGGCTGAAATTACATGAGAAGAAACCTGTTACTGCAGGGATGTACCTGCTAATTAAGATATGAACCACCTCTTCCCCCACTGTCAGTTTCACTGTTAGCTGAACTTCCCAACCTAAGAACCAACCTGTCTAAAAAAGGTTAAAACTCACCACAAGTCAAGCAGACAAAGTGAGCGGTAAGTATTCTAATTAAATCACTTTCCAATTCTCCAAGAGTTTTTGACAATGAAAGTTAACCTTTCTAACTTTTGCCTAAAATTCCCTTTCGCTAACTGGCATTAACAGGCCTAAGCTGCCATTTTCCTTTTGAACTTTTCTTCGACTTTCTTTCAGGGGGAGGTACAGTAGTTGTTAAAAAGTTTTTCTCTTTACCCTAAACCTACCAGAGTAAAAAAAAGGAGGAATAAATTGTTTTCAAAATGCACGTAGTAGCGACAAATATCTATCAAAACCCCTAATTGTTTGCATCTTTGGTTCCTCCATAAACCATAAAATATAATTTCATGTGAAAATAAAGACGACCCACTTGGATTATCACTGTATAATTTGCACTCTTCCAACAAGTAATCTATCAATTAAGAAAAAAGATTTTAACCATGAGTTTTAAGTGGTGTTTTGCCTAATCCTCCAGAGTATTTTGCATCTTAAAAGACAAGTAACATGTCATGAGACTCATCCTTTTTGTCTTATTTGTGTCTTCTCATGGGCATTCCGAAAGTAAAAGAAAAAAAAAAAAAAAGCTTTTATTTTTTTCAAGCCTTTTTTTGAGCAACAGACTTGTTGAGGTGGTGTCTACCAGGTCTCCAGCAGGTCTTATGACCTTTGTGGGGTTCTCCGTTTCCTCTCTTATGAATTGCAGAGCCATGCAGTCCTGTCAGTTGAACTTTGAACATGTTCAAAAACTTTGTTCAACAGATTTTCTCTCAAAAATAATCAAAGAGTCATAGTGGATATCTCAAAACCATTTCAAGAGAGCTCAAGCTATATTTTGACACCAACCAGGGTATAATGTGGGTAAAGGACAAAGCTAAGAATACAGTTTTGCAAGTTGTGCATGTGAAAATAAACTGTTATTTTCAAACACTGGTCATGCAAAACACGGCCTCACACTCGCTGGCCTCTTGGTCACAAACACTCAGAGAGGCTGTAATGGAAGATTTGCATGTTTTCACGCAATTTTGATTCACCAACTAGTCTCCCAACAGTTGCATCACTGTGAGGAACCACTTTTAGCAGGGCACCACTTAAAGCTAACATGCATTCCATCAGTTTTTCTTCTCACTATTCGTTCCCTGCATGGGGAGATGGGTTATTTACAGCTGCAATTACCCACAAAGCACCAAGTTAGAGGATGTTGTGTTTTGTAAGACTGAAATCTGTTACCTAAGCAAAGTCTCTGACACTGTAATGCACCTAGTTATGTTCACTCTTTCCATGCAGACAAAAACCTGCATGCACATCTCTGAGCTAAACTACGAGGAATTGAAGGAATTGGTGAGGAAATGTTAGAAACTCAGCTCCTTCAACCTCTGTCTCAAATCATCGGCCAATACAGCCGTTGGCCACCATACAGACTTTGCATGTAGGCTGCTGGAAAGACATTACTGGCAAGAGAGCAACACAGATTGCTAAAAAACACAACAAGTCTCCCTGCTGCTTGGGCATCCAAAGATATAAAAAGTGCTGCTCCTTCCCAAGTATTGTTTGATCTCCTGACTTTTGAAGAAAATATTCATCTAGACCATAAAATTTAGTTATATATATATATATATATATATATATATATATATATATATATATTCACCCTAAGTCCAGCACCCTGAGAATGTACACTAAGCGAAGCAGAGGACTAGTGAGCATCAGAGCCACTATACAGGATGAAACAACCAAGATCCTGGAGTACATCAGGAAGAAAGCCCCCAGTGATGATCTGTTAACTGTAGGGATCTGGAGTTTCTAGCCCCGCCTTGGGGCGGTTCCTCCAGTGTTCTTCCTCCACAGGTGATCCTGATTCAGTTAATGAAGACTGCCAGTACTTAAGCTTCCAGCTGAGACCAGACCTACGCTGGAGCATCGAACCTCCTGGGTTAGACTCGCAGCCCCCGTATCTAACCAGAGCCTTGACTAAGTTTTGACTACGTTT